>NC_140282.1:14746968-14829468 GCF_964030765.1 Micromesistius poutassou
CACACACACAGTTTCTCTCTCACACACACACACACACACACACACATAGTATCTCACACGCACACACTGACACACAAAGTGTCTGACAGATACACACACGCTGACACACACAGTGTCTCTCACACACACTCACAGCTGACACACACAGTGTCTCCCACACACACACACACACACACACACACACACACGCTGACACACACACACACACACACAACACACACACACACACACACACACACACAGAGTGTCTCACACAAACACATGGGCAGTGTCACACATGCACACTGTTACAAACATGTACAAACCCACACAGACTCACAGGCTGCTGGTATTGTCACGGCGTTTCCCATTGGCGTTTCCCATGATCCTTTGCTGTGTGCTCGGCTTGTTTGGGGAAACCGATGAACGTGAGAGTTGACGGTTACTGCCAAGCATCTGGCTTTGTTTATGCAATAACACACCACTGTTTGTACTTTGTGTGTGTGTGTGTAGGTGTATTGTGTTCAGGTTAAAAGCTAGCTGGCGAGAGCATTTCTAGGAAGCAGTGATGAACTACGTGTGCAATTATGTTGCTATGTTCATGCGTGTGCATGTGAGTGCATGCTGCATGCTACCCATGGCCTGGCTTTCAGACGCTGTAGCGATGGAGGTAGAGTGGGGAGCTCGACACAGTGTTAAAACTTTGGATGCTTTGGATGAATACTATGTACTGTTTCACATGATGAGCAATCTCCTTCTCCTCAAACCACCGTACGCAGACTCAAACACAGATCTGTTTCTCTCTCTTCTCTCTCTCTCTCTCTCTCTCTCTCACCTTTTTCTCTCTATCCCAACTCTCTCTCTAGCTTTCTCTATCCCTCCCTCTCTAGCTCTCTCTCTCTCTCTCTCTCTCTCTCTCTCTCCCTCCCCCCCCCCCCCCCCCCCCCCCCTCCGGCCCAAGGGACGTTGTGGCCTCATTCAGAGTAACAACAACAGGAGTAAAAGTGAACAAAGCAAACAGTAACTCCATAAGCACCCTCAGTATCTCTCTCTCATCCCAGCCTCTATTGCCCTCAGTCTGGCTCTCTCTCTCTCTCTCTCTCTCTCTCTCAAGCTCTCTCTCTCTCTCTCCTCTCTCGCATCTTCTCATCTCTCTCTCTCTCTCTCTCTCTCCCTCTCTCCTCTCTCCCTACACCTCATCCTCGATTGCCCCACTTCCAATCCCGACCCCTTTTTTACGCTCCCCCATAAATCCTCCTCTCCCGCCTTTCTCCACTTTTTTCATTGTAGCCAACTTTTATTTAAACAGGTAGTCTGCACACAGCCACCTGGGGAGGAACACAGCAACAGGACACTCGTAAAAAGTCCCAGACAAACAATAAAGCACTACAAAATAAAAGCCCAAAGTAAAAAGTAGAGGTCATATAAATGAGCGAGTAGGAAGGTAAAGGCGGTGATACCTGAGCCAACCGCGGCCACGGCGATCCATCGGTCACACATACACCCAGCGGTTCACGCTCCGCACCGCGGTGACCCCTCGCTAATTAATTGATTAATTGGGCTTGCCAAACTGTTGAAATGTCTTCATTAAGCTGAGCATATCAAATGCATTTTTTCCGTGGTGGTTTTTAATTGGTGATTAATTGATGCGCCTGCAGAGACTGAGAGGAAGGATATCATAGCTCGAGGAGAGAGGGGGGAAGCGGGGAGATAACGAAGGCTGGAGGAGAAGTGGCCATCACACAGTGGGTGAAGGGAGCGAGGGCACGGCGGCTGTGGCTGACCTATAGTAATTAGACTGTGGTGCACCGCGATAATTATATCACTTCACACCTCGCTTGAGAGGGAGGTGGATGTGTATTGAGACGATGGCTAAGGATGGATGGATAGTGATGATGCTGATTGATACCGATGGACGATAATTATGGATGAGGATGGATAATAACGGATGATAATAATGTCTAATGATGGATGAGGATGGATAATAATAGATGAGGATGGATAGTGATGAATGGATGATGATGATCAATCGATAATGATGGTCGATTATGATGGATGGATAATGATGGTCGATAATGTTGGATGATAATGATGGATGGATAATTATCAATGGATAATGATGGATGGATAATGTTGGATGATAATAATCAATGGATAATGATGGTCAATAAGGATGGTATGGATAATGTTGGATGATAATGATGGTATGGACAATCTTTAATGATAATGATCAATTGATAATGATGGTTGATGATGATGGATGATAATGATGAATAATTACAGATAATTATGGCTGAATAATGATGGAGAATGAATGGATACAAAAATGATAATGTGTCCCGATTCAGCATCCCAGTAGAAGGTGGTAGTATCATAAAAAAAGAGTCCCTAACACACCCACACCCTTCTCGACGTGTTTAATTAAATCTCCTACAACTGTACGCACATACACAAGTGAGGACAGTCGTGCACAAACAGGACCGATTATTGCATAGACTGCGGCTGTTTACACCGAGTGTTGTTATTGGCTGTGAAACAGTCGGCTGTGAGCATATGTTCATCTCTGTCCTTCTTTCGTTTGCTCTGTCCGTATGTGTGTGTGTGTGTGTGTGTGTGTCTGTCTGTCTGTCTGTCTGTCTGTCTGTCTGTCTGTCTGTCTGTCTGTCTGTCTGTCTGTCTGTCTGTCTGTCTGTCTGTCTGTCTGTCTGTGTGTGTGTGTGTGTGTGTGTGTGTTTATTTTGAATGGGCAGATAGTGTGACGATGGTCTGTAGATGTTTTCTTTCATTTTGATAGTTGAACAGCAGCACAGGATAACTGCTGGTACATGGAGCTGTCATCAGGCAATTATACTTTTTGGTATTTGGTTGTTTCCCAGCGGTCATGGTGTTACGCTACTTATTCTCCTTGGCATAATGGTCCATCATAACTATTTGGTGCTACGCTAATAGCCCTGGCATAATATCCCCTTCATAACTCTCTGGTTCAACAGACCTAGCCCTGGAATAATACCCCATCATAACTCTGGTGCTATGGTAATAGCCCTGGAATAATACCCCATCATAACTCTGGTGCTAGGGTACTATCCCTGGCATAACACCCCATCATAGCTCTGCTGCCCCGGCATAATAATAACTTTATACTAACTCTAATGGAAGACTCAAAGATAGCTCAAAGATAACTCACCCTCACTTCCTGCTCCCCTGCCGTTTCAGTCCGACAAGATTCCTGTGCAGTGGGGCGTCACGTTACACACACAGACACAGAGATTACTTCCCCTCTTCTAAATAAATCATCAAAACCAGGGATTGTGTTGTGTAGCTGGATACGTCGGCTGGTGTAAATGATTTCCTCCCTGCCGTCCTCAGTCTTATTAGCTGGCAAACTTAGTAGAACTGCATTAATAATTAAAGGTCCTTCCACGGCGCTGTGGTAGGGGTCAAAGACTTGGCGGGCGCTGAGAGAGCCGTTGTTTGAGAACGATGTTTCCATGACTCCCGCTGGTCCCCGGGGGGGGGGGGGGGTTGGTTTCTGGCGGCGGCCGTCGATAGGGCTCAAGGAGGACACAAATCCGTGTCGATTCAGGTCCCGAGCTCTCCCCTCTCTCACTGTCAACACGGACGTGAAATAGCACCTATGCACGGGAATGTGATGCGATGCAATAGCTTTGTTCGTTTACGAAACGCTTTAAGAGTTTCTGATGAATGACTTAAGATCTGTCAGTCAAGATTTGAGGGAACATCCGTGTATAACATGGAGACAGTCGTAGGAGGATATGCATCAGGATGTGTTGTGCTGCCACACGATTACTACTGGGACATCTTTAGCTCTGGGTGCCTTCTATGACGGGCTCCTAGTAGAATGAGATGTGTACTCCCTGGCCCCCTCTTGGCTGCTTTTCCTGAGACCCTGAAAGACAAACTGAACCCTTTAGATCTTTGAACACTGGGTCACTCTTCTTGTCTTGAGATACTGAAACATGGAGACACTTCCATCTGAGCAGCAAGGTTTTCTCTCCTCTTTTAATCCATAGCGGTTCATTCTAAATAACCACGATAATGACCAACAAGTTCATTCCCGCTTTTATTTACTGGTCAGAGGATACGTCAGATGCCCTTTGCTCGCTCGTAGCCATGGTAACCTCTAATTTTTTTTCCCCTGGCACTGTGGCCTTCAATAACCCTTTATCGCTCTGTGAGGAAAGGCCACTCTATTCAACATCATTCATTTTTCATGAAACAGATAAATGCAGCGCTTTCTTTGTGCAGCGGAGTATAGCTGTTACTTTTATTTTTTAAAAGGTTTCTGATTCTCCCCAAGGAGGCCTCCTGTCTCCAACTTCATCTCCCCACTGCAACTGATCTGCTTGGTGTGACACACACAGACACACACACACACACACACACACACACACACACACACACACACACACACACACACAAATGCAGACACACACAAACACACATACACACCAACACACACTCGCACACAGGCCCACGCCCAGACACAAGCATACACAGAGAAGCACACACACACACACACACACACACACACACACACACACACACACACACACACACACACACACACTCAGGTACTGTTAACATCTGCATACTCTGTTCTGCTATATCTCTCTACTGCCCTTCCTCTCCCTCTCTATCTCCTTCAAACAAACATCAAAACACACGCATACACACCTATAAACATTAATGTAGTGTGCACATCAATAACCACAAATGGTAACACAGCAACAAACATTCACACACACAAACACACACATGTGGAGTTGCGAGGGGGACTTGGCTAAAGGTGTGTTTACCATGGAGCTGCTGCCAGTAATCACACTTCCACGGTCAGCAGAGACTTAGAGGATCCTGAGGGAAGCGTCACGTGCAGCATACACACATACTCATACACACATACTCATACACACATACTCATACACACATACAGACCCTGGAGGGACAAACAGTGACTTATATCAAAGCAGAGATAATCTGTTTTTTCCAACGTTTGCCTGATTGACTTGAGTTAAACTGTCAGAAAAGTTAATATCCACGCTTTATGGTCTAAATATCCAGCCTTTAGAGCTCAGAGTAGAAAATAAACTATCCAAGCTTTAGAGTATAAATAGTCATAAATATTCCACCATAGAACAATAAACATCCAAGCTTTCAAGCTCAGCACAGAACAGCAGAGCAGCCTGATGTATTATCATTTCATTTTTATCCAGTGCTTACTAAGTATTCTGTACTGATTCAAAACAGTACAGTTAAATTAAAACTGAAAAATCTACAGCATAAAAAATGTATTCAATTCAATATCTTCAAAATGTCCAGTTTCAATTTTCATGAAAAACCTTCAATTCATTCCTGGGAGGGATAATGTAGTGGTAACGTTCTTCAACATTACCACGACATGATTTTTTTTCACAGCTACAATGCAGCAGCATAATCTTTACTACTGATTTTTTTTGCACTTTATTCTGTTTTTGGCATTTCCTCCCAGTTCAAATATCTTTAGTATTAATAATAATAATAGTAAAAATTAATTAGTAATAATTAGTTACTGAAAGCAGTGTTCTGAAATGGGATCAATTAATAGTTTTTGAACCTATGTTGTGAGTAATAAAGAAGAAAATATTGTTGCCTGTGGCCTGTATGCATGGCCTTCACATGTCTTAAAGATATTGATGTGGATGTTTCCATAATTCTCATATAATGTCTCATAACATTTCTTACAGTGCAAATATGTTTTTAAATGAGTTTCTGAAAGCAGTGTTTTGAGATGGGATATATGTAATTATAATTTGTAAGCCCATGTTGCAAATATAACAACAACAAAAAAACTTTAAAATGTTGATGCATGATTGTGGACTATATGGAAATAATACAATTCCAGGTCTTCTGGAACTGTTTTTGGTTGCTGTGTCATAATTCAGCTTAATATTTAATATATTGTTGCTTAAGGCACACTCATTAACAAGAAAATGTCAAACTGGCACTGCATGTTGAAAAGGTTGCTGACCCCTGGTCTAGCCCCTACCTGCTCCATAATGCCCTGTCTCTATTCATTGTCTAACCCCTGCCTGCTGCTTAATGACCTGTCCCTGTATTCACTGTCTAACCCATACCTGGTCCTCAATGACCTGTCTCTAAATTCACTGTCTAACCCCTACCTGCTCATGAATGACCTGTATCTGTTCTGTCTAAGCCTTACCTGCTCATTAATGACCTGTATCTGTTCTGTCTAAGCCTTACCTGCTCATTAATGACCTGTATATGTTCTGTCTAAGCCTTACCTGCTCATTAATGACCTGTATATGTTCTGTCTAACCCTTACCTGCACATAAATGGCCTGTCTCTGTACTATCCAACCCCTACCTGTTGCTTAATCACCCGTCTCTGTAGTCACCGTCAAACCCCTACCTGCTGCTTAATGACCTGTCTCTGTATTCAGCGTAAGTCTCCCTGGATGAAAGCTTCTGCTAAAAGGGCTGAATTTCAAATTGTCATGCACCAGTGAATACAACAAAGGCTCTGTGAAGTTTAGCTTTCATTCAAACATTAGTATTCAGGAGGTAAAAAAAAAAAGAACCTGTTTGTTGTTTGTTTGTTTTAGCATAATGTGCATCCGCAGCGTCCTCAAAGCAAGGCGAGTGGAGAGGGAGAGAGAGAGAGAGGACATTTTGTAATGTTCTCCTGTTTCACACAACATTAAAGTAATTGTTGTGCAGGTTAATGGATGAGCATCTGCCTCGCGGAAAAGCTCCATAACAAGACTGCGTGCAAACACGCCCGTGAACAGGTAGCATATGGCCGAGCGGCAGCGTCGCGTGAAGGCGGCACATCTGTCTGTTTAAACGTGATTAATGGGGGCCGCAGGCGCCGACGTTGACCCCCCCCCCCCCCACCCCCCCCCCCATCCTCGTCGTCTCAGCGAGTCGTCCGCCCTGGGGGGCCTCTCGTGGAGCCGATCATCTGGTCGACGTTCTCGCTCACGTCCTCCTCCCAAGTCACTGCACCGCCTGCCTTGTTGGGCTCTCCACACTGTCACCGGAAAAAAACCTTCCATTTCAATTCCTCTTCTTCAACCCTGTTTTTTTGGGTTGTTGCCGTGATTTTGTGACAAGGTTTGCTTTTTTTCTCCCCGCTGTCCTCACAGTCCCGGGTGTTTGCAGAACAATCCGGCCCACTTCACCCCACTTCACAAAGCCTCTCCGGGAGAGAGCGGGTCGAGTGTGTGTGTGTGTGTGTGTGTGTGTGTGTGTGTGTGTGTGTGTGGCTGTGTGTGTGGGGGGGGTGGAAGACAGAGCCAAGCGCTGGGAGCAGCAGGGTGCTCTCTCTCCTCCTGGTGCTGATGCTGCGCGCCATAAGATGGAGAGGATTTGTCCCTCATCCTTTCATCTTCCTCTGCCTTCCTCATCTCCTGCCCGCGCTCCCATTGGCTGCTTCGCGGCGCCGTCATCACTCGCCGCTTTCCTGCGGGGGCAGGGATGAGAACAATCTGCCTTTTAGACAAGTCCTCCCAGAGCTATCACTCACTCTGACTGTGTGAGTGTGTCTATGCGGGATTTATGTGCCTGTATTTGTCTTTTGGAGTTGGCACCCATCTGTGTGGTCACAGTGTGTGTGCATGTGTTTTGGTGGCATGTGTGTGTTGTGTGTGATTGAGTGCACTATCCTTGTTGCGGGTTGCCATGTGGTGGTGGTGACTGTGACTTTGTTTTGCCTTGTGCTGGGGGTCCTAGTGGTTGTTGTGTTTGTTGGCACGTATGTAACGTCTATCTTGTGCTGGGGGCTCTTAACGGCTGAGGTCTTTGATGGTACGTATGTTGGGTGTATGATGTGTGTATCTTTTGCTGGGGGGTCTTAGTGGCTGTGGTGTTTGTGGGTACGCATGTAGTGTGTATGATGTGTGTATCCTGTGCCGGGGGGTCTGAGTGGCTGAGGTGTTTGTGGGTACGTATGTAGTGTGTATGTTGTGTGTGTCTTGTGCTGGCGGGTCTTAGTGGATCAGGCAGAACCTCGCGGCTGGAAGGCGATTTGCGGCTAAGCTTACAGAATCCCGCAGAAAGCCTCAAATCTTTTTTGGGCAGTGGGAGGGGAAAATGTCACAGTCAGGATTTCTTCACTCTCTCATTATGGAAGATTTACAGGATTAGTCTCTTTTCTTTCAACACATCCACTTTTATTAAATTCCTTTGTTGTCGCGATGGTTGTGACCGATGGAGGCCCATGTCTGTCCGTAGTACTCCAGTCAGACCCACGGTTGGTCCAGAAACTGACCCCCCTCAACCTGGCAGACCCGCTGCAGAGCATGGATGGATGGATGCACTCTGTTTTAATCAGGCAATCTCAGATACATGTCAATAAAGAGCAGGTGAGGTTAAGACATCTTGCTTTAGGATGCTTACAGGTAGACTTTGGACATTGAGGATTGAACCTAGAAGCTTAAGGCTTGGTGGTGGAATAGCCTAACCAGCAATAGCCTGTGTCCCGTGCAGTAAGGGTAGATTGGCGTGTTAGTGGTTCTGAGAGGGGCATTTGAAAGGCTGGAAGTCCTGCTATGAGGAGGCACTGGTGTCTGCCAAGGACGCCGTAATACGGCCTAATGTTCCACACACTGTGAATAACACAAACCAAACCAGTCAATGTGAAATGCAGAAAAAAGGCCATTACTAGCCGTGAAGGGAGAGTCCTCTGGTGATGTATTAAGCAGTGGCATGTAGTGGGGGAGGATTATTTCAGTCAGAGCCGTGGAGAATTTAAGTGAAAGTTTTTGTGTATTAATGTCCCATTAGCCGCGAGACACACCAGTTTTGTCCGGGAAGTTACTCTCCTATTCATCGCTCCTCATCCTCCGGTCGTGACGACGCGCGGAGGCTAGCCGCGTTCCACTGCGGCGCTCTGGGAGTCTGGGATTAGCGGTTGTTTGTGCTGTTTGTGTGATCTGGAAGAAGAAGCCTCGCTTTCTCTAAGATTTTGGCAGCAGGGGAACTGCCGTTTTTCATACGTTGCGTTTTTCTATGTTTGCAGTCGACACATGCAAACAGAACTGCTGCTTTCACTGTAAACACACACGGCCCCTCCCCTGACCCCCCTTACCGACACCTCCCTCCCTCCCGCCACTGTCATCATCACCACAAGCAGCCACTCCAGTGAACCAAAGCCCTGCCAAACTGGTTTACCCACCCGCACCTCTTTGTCTTGACCTGAGACAGCGGTTTAAAAGAAACGGTTGAAAATCCAAACAAGTTTCCTGTGTTCAAAATATTGAGAAACAAACTCTTGGCACAGTCAGGAGAAAACACAACCCACTGTTATTCTCACGGATCTCACCGCCAAAACACTTAAGTATATATGTCGCAGAGTGTGGTGGTTTTAAAAATACACCGTTGTTACCAAGCGGCCATAACAAATAATTCAAACGACACTGCAGGGGGGTTCTCAGGCCAGTTAGAAGTAGCCACGGCGATGTGAGAGTGACGGAGCACTGTGTGAGTGTGGCCCCTGCTGTGTGAGTGTGGCCCCTGCTGTATGAGTGTGGCCCCCTGCTGGGTGAGTGTGCTGTAAGTGAAGCTGATGATCGCCGGACGTATGGAGGATGGAGCCCCAGGGCCTGCTGGATGCGTTTCCAGGCTCAGACACGCTGAGCCTGCCAGACAGACAGCAGAGGCTGGTACCCCTCTGTGTGTTTGTGTGTGTATGTGTGTGTGTGTGTGTGTGTGTGTGTGTGTGTGTGTGTGTGTGTGTGTGTGTGTGTTTGTGTGTTTCTATGCATTACTGTGTGTGTGCTCTGTATGTTACTCTCAATGTAAATAAGTGTGTGTGTGTGTGTGTGTGTGTGTGTGTGTGTGTGTGTGTGTGTGTGTGTTTGCGTGCGTGCGTGCGTGCGTGCGTGTGCAGACATTCATGCACGAGTGTGTGTGTTTCTGGGTAAGTACATTTTGCATGTCACACAGGGAATGTGCAGGGTGGGTGGGTGTGTGCGTGTCAGTGTTCTCAGCAGGTATAACATGGTGTCCAGCGCAGCGGTAGGGAGATTAATAAAACATCGTCACTTCCTGGATGCATGCCACCACACACACACACACACACACACACACACACACACACACACACACACACACACACACACACACACACACACACACACACACACACAGCACCCCACACGCCATCTGTCCTCCATGTTAGGACAGCGGGACACTTTTCTATCTGTCTGTTTGCGTGTGTGTGTGTGTGTGTGTGTGTTTATGTGCGTGCATGTGAGTGCATGTCTGTGAGTGCATGTCTGTGTACGTATGTGCATGTGGGTGTGTTTGTTTCTATATATTTCTGTGTGTATGCTCTGGATGTCAATCTTAATGTAAATAAGTATGTGTGTGTGTGTGTTTGTCTATGTTTATGTTTATGTGTGTGTGATCCCCTGTGTGGTTATAGGCATGTGTGTATGTGTGTGTGTGTGTGTGTGTGCGTATCATGTAAATACAGTGGAAGTCGTGGATATTTGAGAAAGAGCAATCCAGTTGTCATACATGTTTCAAGATTGTTCTTTCACACGTGTTTCTTACTGGTCTCCTCTCTCTCCCCATCATCGTTTCCTGAACAATGCTTTATAATAACATTCTGCCCTGAACAATGGCTGTCTAATGCATCCATTGCATCCAGTGCAGGCTTATTAAGCGTCTAAAGGCTTCCATGCTTTGTCTGGTTGTGATCTGTTGTAACACATAATATGTAAGATCATGTTTATCTTTATGTGAGATGTTATTTTTATGCGAGGAAAGGGTGTGTATTCTGGTGTATATTTAGGCTTTTTTGAAGAGGTGTTGAAGTGGCTTCTTATACCAGTGAGGTGTGTGCGCTTCCCATCTGAATAAGTATTAGGATTGTAGTGTTTTTGTAGTGATCAGTAGTGCTGTATTAGTATTTGTGGTGTTGTATTATGTTACCACATTTTTATTTGTTTAATTCGACATGCTAGAAGCCAACACGTATCAATAAAAGGTGACATGTATTGGTGATTTGTTGCTGTGAGCTGGGCCGTAATACAGGAGCAGGTATAGATTCAAACAGGGAGACGACTGGCTCATGGTTGACTGTATGACCAAATTTATTTTCAACAATGTCAAACATATAACTGAGTATATCCCAAATAAATATGAAAAATCACTACGATTAACCTTGGTAACACTTAGTAATCATGTGCATTGAGGATCAGAGAGAGGGACAGGGTAAAGGGAGAGGGTCTTTATTAAACATTAAGAATTCTTGTGGACCGCTCTGAAAAGAGGTGGTTCTGTAGTCAGCCTTGCTGTTATATCTGAGGCAGACAATGTCAAGTGTCCTTAAGATATTTCTGGCCCTGTTTGTGTGTAACTGTGTGTATCTCTGTGTATCTGTGTGTGTGTGTGTGTGTGTGTGTGTGTGTGTGTGTGTGTGTGTGTGTGTGTGTGTGTTTATGCACTTGCTTGCCAGTGTATCTTTGTGTGTGTGTGTGTGTGTGTGCCTCAGGTCACACATTTGCATTTTATTTGCATCTCAATCATTTAATGACTTGATGTTTTGCTTATGTTATTCCATATTTTACAACATGAATAAGTCAAGTCAAGTCAAATTATTTTTTAAAGCACATTTAAAAACAACTCACGTTGACCAAAGTGCTGTACAGCTTAGAGCAGGCAATAAAATAACAATAAAACTATAAACATAACCACCCACCTAGACATCGATACACACTGGTTGCATTGGATCGTCATTCAGATCGTCCAATAACATGCATAGGGACAGCTAAACCCATATCAGGAGGATCCAAATGCTACAGAATATAAGGAGGTTCTGAGCCTGGACTTAAGGGAATCAATGGAGGAGCCAGATCTGACGGAGAGGGGGTGCTGATCCACGTCTAGGGACTGCAACAGTTAAGGAGCAGCCACCCCTGAGCTTAAGTTTGGATCGCGGCATAGCCAGGAATAAGGGGTTAAGAGGGCTGCCCATTCAGGGCTTCGAAGACAAACAGGACAACCTTGAAATCGATACTGGTTCAGAATCAGTGGAGATAGGCCAAATAAGGGCTTGTGTAGAGAGGCTAGAGGCTAGGGCTAGAGGCTAGGGTAGTGTTGGGAGGCCAGAATAGGGCTCGTGTAGATAGGCCAGGATACGGCTGATCTAGAGAGGCCAGAATAGAGCTAGTGTAGAGAGGCCAGAATAAGGCTAATATAGTCTTTCTTCCGGGTACCCACCAGGAGCCTGGCCAAGTCATTGTCGGTAATGGCTGCTAGTTAGCACAGCGCTCCATGTATGGATAGGTATCGTTATTTTAACGGTACTACTACTCTTATTGATACTGTTTATCGATCCAGATAACTCTTAATCTTATTGCCCCTCAGACACACTGTCTCACACAGTCTTCTTGTGCACATTGTTCTTCAAAATAAACCTAATTATGCGGATGGATTATGAAAATGAGAATGTTGGCTATATCATGTACTGTTTGTCTACTTGTCTATTTAAAAACTCCCTTTGATGTAGCCCCCTATATCTTCACAGTGTTACCGTATATCACCCAGTATATGCGCACGGGTATAAGACTACAGTATATGACACGCATTATATACACGCATCATAAGATTTGTTCATTTCAATGAACGAGATCCGAAGATCTGAATCCGAAAAAATATCCAAACTTTGCATCACTGAAACCCCCCCCGTCTCGCACGCAGGTGCTCAGGGAAAGAGATCTCTCTTAGATTGGGATGAGCAAAAAGCCATCATAGACAAATGCTCAGATCGTATTGCATAATAGAAACAGAGTTGGTGAGATAAAATGTGCAAGATAATGTTTATGTAGCAGTAATAAATAAAACATATATTTTCTTTGTTTCTCGAGTACCGAGAACAGAACCGATAACGTCGGAGCTTATCGATACTGCGGTCTTTAATCATTTGTTCTCGGGGCCTGTTTAATACCACATGTCGGTACCCATCCCTCGCTCCGTGTGTTACAATCTGATTCCCTCTCGCTACCTCTCTGATGTAACCTCCACATCAAAGACAATGCCCCAAATGCATCTTACAAATCAATTGTTTTTCTGCTGCTAGAGGCATAGTATTTAGCTGGTGTTCCACTGAGTGCGTAATTGATGTTAATATCGTTTGTCATATGTTTCCTAAGATCTCTGTACAGTAGCGATCCAACAATGGTGGTTGTATTCGGTGGTGGTGTGCTTGGCTCAGAGTAACGTCAGCAGCAGCTTGAATAAACATGCGTTGTATGCTGTAGATGTTTGTAGTTTAAATGTGTAGAAGCATAGTTTGACTTGGGATACATATACTTTTTTTTCTGAGCGATGTGTGTTTGTGTGTGTGCGTGTGTGTTTATGTGTCTGTGTGTGTGTGGGTGTGTCTGTCTGTGGTGTGTGTGTGTGTGTGCGTGCGTGCGTGCGTGCATGTGGAGGGGGTGTTGATGACATAATGTATGTGTCATCATGAATATAGATTAGGCAGTGGAGGGTTTGACTGGAGGAACAATGCTTTGACTTCTGAGGACAACTACGACTCCTTAGAGGGGAGGAGCAAGTATGTGTGTGCATGTGTGTGTGTGTGTGTGTGTGTGTGTGTGTTGCTCTCTTGATGGTAGAGAGAAATGTTATGTTGCCCACGGAGCTGAATATTTGTGAGCACTTGTGAATATTTGTGAGTATTTGTGTTGCCCTGAGGCACTGGGTTTTCACATTGCACTGCATTAAGACGAGACGAGCTGGATGTTTGTGTGTGTGTGTGTGTATGTATCTGTGTGCTAGGGGGATGGCTATGTGTATGTGTGTGGGGTTGTGTTTGTGTGTGTGTGTTCATGTGTCTGTTTGTGTCTGTGTATTTGTGTGTTTTCATATGTCTGTTCTTGTCTGTGAGTTCCTTTTGTTTCTGCATCCGGCTAATGTGTCCAAACTACTGTGGCTTATGCTGTGTCTGGCCAGAACGCCCGACCCCCACTTCCCTCTGCCGCGGGGGTCTTTAGATGTTCCCTCTGCACCAGAGATCAGAAGAGGGCGGAGAGGAGATGTTTAGATCTTTAGAAGGGAGAAGAGGAGGATACAGTTGGTAAAACTAGGATATGTTATGTATGTATGTTTTGATGGCAGAATAGAGGTGGACAATGAAATCCACTAGGATATGTTTATATCTTTATCTAGGAGATGAGAGGGAGACACTTTGAGGCGTTATGATCTCCAGATAGGAGGTGAGAAGGAGAAATTGAAGCGCACCAGGAGATGTATAGATTTTGAGATGGGAGATGAGAGGGAGGTGGTGAGGAGAATTAGGAGATGTTTAGATCTTTAGATTGGAGATCATAGGGAGATGACAGAGAGAGTGAGGAACATTGGGGGATTATTTGTACATTTAGATGGGAGATGAGAACGAGGTGGTGAAGAGTGTTTGGAGACGTTGAGAGCTGGGAGTGCCAGTTTTTTGTTTCTTTATGTTATCACTTTAGCAATACTAAGCCGATAATGCGCTTTGAATACAAATTTGAATTTGATGAGTGTAGACGTTGGATCAGGAGAAGGCTGCACATGTACAATGTCCAAGTTCATCATCCTGCCAGCGGAAATGTGGTTTACATTACAAGTGCATGCAGCAATACATAAAATAATATTAATAAAACTAGACTTGAAGCAACACGTGAAACAATGCAAACTAAAAACCAAACCGCAGCACAGCGTGTGGCCCCAGAGATATGAAGAACAGCAACAGTAAACAGGAGCTGAGCAGAAGCACAGAGATGAGGGATAAGAAACAAACAGCAGCAGAAAGTAGAGGGGGAGGAGGTTGTGAGGAGGAGAGGAGGAGGAGACAATGAGAGGACCGGGAGAGGAGGGATGTGGGAGCTTAAAGCGTCACCCCAGCTCCCTGTTGTCAATCACCTAATATAACTTTAAATACTAATCTATAAACACTCACCACCAAATGATACTACTAAGGGACATTGCTTGCTTTTTCACACACATGTATGCACACAATAACACAAACACACACACACACACACACACAGTGGCTATCACGTATAGATGCAGAAAAATGACAAACTCTCTCGCTCCGTCTCGCTCTCTCTCTCTCTGTCTCGCACAGAAAGACAGACACAAACAGACACCACACACACAAACACATACACCGGTTGCTGTGTTGAGATTGTGTCATAATTACTGCATGTGATTCATGCTGTGTGGGTGTGTCTGGGAAATTTGGATATCTATAGATGCTACTGATGCTATAGTTGCTATACATGCTACAGAGGATATCGAGGCTATGAAAGAGAGAGAGAGAGATGGGGGTGGCAGGGACAAGAGAGTCTATGAGGGTGAGAGAGAAACAGAGAGACTATTAGATATACTAGATGAGAGAGAGTATGTGTGTCTCTTTGCGGGCTGTAACTGTGAGTGTTTTCCTCCGATAACCCCAGTTTGTTGCTTTCTGATCCTGGTAAATTAAGATAAGAGGATTGGTTAATTAAACTGTCACATGGTAACTCTATGAGGGATTGCCATGCCAACGCTCTTTTAATTGGCCGACTCCTATTCCGCCACCGAGGGGTGAGGCACCTCCCCCGGTCAGCGTTATGAAACCAGTTAGGGAGGATGCGGGAGGGGGGGGGGGAGCTGATTTGATTTGGACCTATCCAGTTGGGACCCGGGCGCCAGCGTAAGCCGAGACGCCGCCTGTTGATAAACTCTCAAATCAGATGGAAACTCTGCTATCATGTTCCGCACCAGATAATGAGACACATCCATCAAAGCTGGTATCTTGACCACAAACTATTCCACTACACGGTGTTTGTACTACACAGTGTTTATACTCGGGTTAATGGACTGTGTTGTTGTCGCTAAGTAGTAGTGGCGAGAAAGTTTTTGTGGGGGTGGCTGAAAAACGATTGAAAGTTGTCTTGCCACTGCTATTAAAGGAAACAATGTACACTTTGTGTCTTAACTGCTGGTCACAGTTTCACCTCCATACTGTAGTTTCAGCTGTCAACAGTCACCTGTTGAATATGTCATCTGATGATTATGTCAGTTGGTCTCTGCTGGTCTCCCATGGTCTCCGCTGGTCTCTCCTGTCTCTCAAGGTTTCGACTGGTCTGTATTGGTCTCTGCTGGTCTCTAAGGTCCCATACACAAGTGTCGGCACCCTCAAATCCATGAGTAATTAACAGATTAAGAGTGTACCTCAGTAGATTAGGTCCGGACCACAGCAACAGATCCATTATGGAGATGTGGTGGGGGCTGGGAATGTAAACAATCATGTGAGATAGACATTGCTTTATTGCTGGTGGGTGTTTCTCTCGTTAAAGCCCAGCCTCATTAAAAACTACAGCCTTGTGCGTGTTCATTATGCACTTGGGTTTATATTTTTGTTGTTTTTTATAGGTTTTCTAAGAAAATAATGAATGAGAAATGTAGTCATTATAATGATACAGTTTTGTTTTGGAGTGCAGTGGTGTAAGTTAGTCAGAGCTGTTCTACCACCCCAACCTTTGACAGAGCGAGGAGACGTTGTTAGATAGACGCAGTCCTTACAGATGAAACATTACAGTATTTAGCTTTCTACCATTCCTGTGACTTGAAATGTATACATAGAATATGCATATGCTGCCAACGGCTATTTTCTAACTAGGTTCTGTAAATGAAAACAAGATTGAATTAAGACATTTGATTGTAGCTCAACTCTGTGGTCAAAGTGGTCTAGTGTGGATTATGGTAAAGATAGAAGCGTATGTAGATGAAGCTAGTGGGTTAGCATGGCAAGTGTTGCGTGAGCTAGCTGAAGCTACTGGGTTTTCTTGGTTTTTGCTTGGGGAGATAGCTTAAGCTGCTGGGTGAGCCTGGTTAGTATTACATGAGCAGCTGAAGCTCCTGAATTAGTGTGGCTAATGTTGTAGGTGATAGCTGAACTACTGGGTAAGCATGGGGTTGGGTCAATCTCCTGGATTAGTTTGGCTAGGGTTGCAGGTAATAGCTGAGGCTAATTGGTAAGCATGGCTGGTGTTGAGTGAGAAGCTTTATAGTGTCACAGTGCTTTAGGCTCCTGGGTTTGTATGGCTAGTGTCACAGGGCGTAGCTGAAAGTACTAGCATGGCGAGTGTTGGGTAAGTTAGTTGTTGCTACTGGGTTAGGAAGGCTAGTGTTGTGTGAACTAGCTGAAGTTGCTAGGCTAGCACGGCAACATACTCTATCCAGTGATCCTGAAAACAACTGTCCATCTGTCCCAGAAATTGATCACAATCTGCCTTGATTCGAACCAAATCTGGTCCCAGGCGGGCGGGGCCTCTGCCTCATCTCTAGTCCCCTCGTCCCACTCTTCATCCCCCTCCTTCTCCCCCCCTCCCCAGAGGACGAAGGAGGATCACGTTTTTCATCCACGTTAAATCTCCTACCCTAGATTGTGATGATGCGGATAATCTCTGTGTGGGCGCGTGTATGTGTGCATGTGCGTGCGTGTGTGTGTGTGTGTGTGTGTGTGGGGGTGTGTGTGTACTCTCTTGTGGAGAAGAAAAGACAAAGCAACAGTATCATGCATCATGCATGCTAACTGTGTCTCGTTAAGCACTGTAGTCGTAACCAGGACAACTACATCAGCATTCAGGAGGAGTGACGCTTCCTGTTTCCTGTTTCAGCGAGTGATCCATCCTGCCTCCAAATCAACAGCCCTGCATACTGACCAATTTTATCTTGAACTACAGTTGTGTGAGACAGAGTGTGTGTACAGAGTGTGTGTGTGTGTGTGTGTGTGTGTGTGTGTGTGTGTGTGTGTTTCAGTATCTCGTGTGATGAAGTGAGCTTCACTCTGCAGCAGGGAAAAAAAAGCGAGAGAGAACAAAATTTGAGAAAAGGAAAGAAAATCGAAATGGTTGAGAGAAGATCTCCTCCATTGCAGGGTCCTTCTTCACCTTCATCACACACACAATACACATGCATACACACACACACACACACATACTCAGTATTTCACGCTCACTATCTCACACGCACATGCAAACACACACACAAAACACACAGACACACACATACACAGTATCTCACATGCACATACACACACACACATTCAAACACACACACACACACACTTACACAAACACACTCTGTATCTCATACAACGCACACATTCTCACATGCACAAACACACTGTATCACAAAGACTCACACACACACACACCTACACTATCACATACACACCAGGCATGCGTGCAGAGCGCTGGTGTCCAGCTGTTCCATCGACAGGACAAGCAGCTGAGCATCCACCCTGATTGTTCATTGGCCAATCACAAGCCACTCTGATTGTTCACTGACCAATCACGGGCCACCAGACTGCTGCCAGGCTGCATCTTCCACCCACTGGCTTCAGATTCACCTGCACCTGTGGTTTTATCCCACAGGGTTTGCTGTGTTTGTGTGTGTGTGTGTGTGTGTGTGTGTGTGTGTGTGTGTGTGTGTGTGTGTGTGTGTGTGTGTGTGTGTGTGTGTGTGTGTGTGTGTCTATATATGTGTGTGTGCGTGGGTGTGGTTGTGTGTGTGTTCGTGCGTACTCGAGTGGTGCCTGTGTGTGTAAAGGCAGGGGTGCATGTGGAGTTTGGACATGGTGGTCATCGGAGTGGAATGAGGAGCCAAGATTGAGATGTTTATTTTTTCTGATCGGAGAGGAGAGGGAGAAGAGGAGGGGGATGAGAGGATGGGGAGGAGAGGGGGCGAGGAGAGGAGGGGGATGAGAGGGCTGAGGGGAGGGGTTAGAATTGGACATGGAGGAGGCATAGAGGAAGAGATGAGAGGAAAATACAGGCGATGTCAGCACAGGAGAGGAAAGGATTGGCAAGGAAAGAAGGTGAGGAGGAGGAGGAGGAGAAAAGAAAGGAAGGGAAAGTGGAAGGCAGAAGGGGGGTAGAAGAGCAGTGAGGAGAGGAGAGGAGATGAGGAGAGATACGTGTGTTGTTTTGCACCCCATGTGAAGCCATCCAGCCGAGCCTCACTGCCACCATTTGCATTCATGACATTTCCCTGAGCTCACTGAAGCTCACAGTACGCTACTCTGCCACCTGCCTGCATGCATGCACAGCTGTGTGAGTATGTGTGGTTGTGTGTGTGTGTGTGTGTGTGTTGCCTTGGCTCTTTGCAAGGCAAATATAAAATATAACCATTATGGTACAGTGGAAGGCAGATCCTTTTAATGTGTGGTCCACTCATTAGGACAATATTATTATATTAGCAATTTCTATTGTGTTGTAATGAGGAGAACTTACTTAAAATGAGGTTGTTTGGGAGTGTAGCTTACATCACATAGTTGTGGAGAGACTGTGGAGAGTTCCGGAGAGAGGTGGATGATTGAGAGAGATGGAAGGAGATGAACAGATGAAGAAAGAGATGCAGAAAGGTGGAAAGAAGATGCTTAGTGTGAAGAGAGATAAAGTAAGAGATGGAGAAAGAGTGAGAAAGCAGTGCACTTCAGTGCCTTGCCTGGTAGCTGAATCGTATCAGTGTGATACTGTTTGTGTGTTTATGTGCGTGTGCATGCGTGCGTGAGCTGTTGTGTGCAGGCATGTGTGCACGTACCCACATGCGTCCAGGCCCCCCTGGACTCCATTAATCCTGAATCTAACAGACTCACTGCTGAGGCTGCCTTTGATCTGGGTCTCTCTCCTCTCTCCTATCTCTCCCCTCCTCTCTCCCAGCACTCTCTCCTCTACTTTCCCTCCACTCATCTCTTCTCTCCTCTTTCTCCTCTCTTTCCTCTCTCCTCCCATCTCTTTTCTCTCCACTCTCCTCCATCTTCTCTCCTCTCCTCTATCTTCTCTCCTCTCTCCTGTCCCTCATTCTCCCTTCTCCTCTCTCCTCTGATTCAATCTCTCCTTTCGCTCCGCTCTCTTGCTCCCCTCGTCTCTCCTCCTTCTCCTCCCTCCTCTTTCTCCACTTTCTCCTCTGATTTGCTCTCTCCTCTCCCTCCACTCTCTTGCTCCCCTTGTCTCTCCTCCCTCTCTTCCCTCGTCTCTCTCCCCTTTCTCCTCTGACTGCTCTCTCTCCTCTCCCTCCACTCTCACTTGCTCCTATCATCACTCTCATCCATCTCCTCCCTCCTCTCTCTTCCCTTTCTCCTCTGATTTGCTCTCGCTTCTCTCCCTCTCTTCTCCTTCCCTCTCTCCTCTGTTATCTCTGTGTTGAGGATGAGCCAGTTCTTCCATGCTTTCCTCCTCCTCCTTCTACTCTATTTCATCCTTCCTTCAGGAATACTCAACTGTTTGTTCTGTTGTCGCTGTGTTTATTCTGTGTCCCTCATCATGTGTATGTTTACCACGCAGGTGTGTTTTTCAGCTGTGATTTGCAATTTTACATCTCTGAGCTTGTATAATCTGGTCCTCATCCTCTGTAATCCCTCTGATCTGGGACCCTAATCGCCCAGCACCTTATAGATTTATAACAGGCGGGGACTGTGGAACTGTCTGTAGTTCATGTGTGATCCCAGTGGTTGTCAAGACCACGTGATCTGCGCTGACGCGTTTCCTCTTCCTTTGTTCTGATCTTAAGGGGAATTAATTGGGTTCTTCTTCAATAACTAGGATTGCATCCCAATGCTTCGACCCCCAATAGTACTGTGTTTTTGTATATATATATATATATATATATATATATATATATATAAAGCCTATACATATATTATATGTATTTTTAAATAATATATATGTACTTAAGTAGGTCCAAGAGTCTACTAGCATCACAGTCTGTGGAGCAGATGGGGAGGCAAAGCCAGCGTGAATTAGAGAGCAAGATGGAAAAGGCTTTTCTATTTGAAATCATTATCCCCCCCTGATGGGCCCACTAATAGAGCCTTATTGCATTTCCGTCAAAGACTTTTCTCTTAATCTAATCACACTTATGAACAAATGAGTGAGTTTCCAGCGCGCGCGCCATGCATTCGTCCACACCCCCCCAGCGCACAAGCATGCGGCGTCTAGACAGCAAACCATGAGGAACGTCAATGCTAACGCAATGAAGAAACAAGACTGGGATCAGGAGAGGAAAAGGGAGGGGGAGGTCAGAGAAAAGGAGGGGGAAGAGATAAGGGTGGAGACGTATGAGTTCAGAGAGGGGACGGTGTAGGTGATCGGTGAGGAGGTGCTAGGCGAGTCCAAAGAGAGAGGAGGGAGGTAGACTGATGTCTGAATGGAGGGGGGGGGTGGCGATGCTTGAAGCGGTTAATCCATCCCTAGCCTCAGCCGGCTATGCAGCGAGGGAGGCCTTTAGATAGGGGAGGCGGTGTGGTCCCACCTCCTCCTACTCCTCCTCCTGCGTCTAGACTCTGCTCAACGGCAGCCAGGTCCCACAGGGGGGTCCAGGCCACGGCTGGATCACAGCCGCCAGGGTAGAGTGGGGGGGGGGGGGGGTTCGGCCAGGGATGACTCCCTCTCTCCATCTCTTACCTCTCGTTCTTAATCTCTCTCTCTCTCCGTCTCACCCTCTTCCTCTCTTTTTAATTTTCTCTCCATCTCTCTCTATCGCTGATCTATCTCTCTCTCTCTCTCTCTCTCCAGATAGATAGCATGTTATTGTTATATTCTCATGCGTTATTTCATTTGAACGTGAAGCTGTTTACACCCCCTTTACACCCCTCCTCCTCCTCCTCCTTCTTCCCGCGCATCATTTGCTGTTTCCTCCATGGCAGTGTAAAGTGTGTTTGTTCTGTAGTTAGCCCCTATTGTGCCCCTCTACCTGTATCGTATCATGTATGTCTGTATGAGCCTGTGTGAATGTGTGTGTATGTGTGTGTGTCTGCATGTCTGCGTGTGTGCATTTGATTGTGTGTGTGTGTGTGTGTGTGTGTGTGTGTGTGTGTGTGTGTGTGTGTGTGTTTGGGTGTGAGCTCTGGAGGCACGCGTTCGATGTCTGAGGTTGGATGAGGGGCCATTTTGTCTTCCAGTGAGAGTAGAGAGGTTTAGAGTTGAGGCTAGGGAGGACGAGGGGGATTAAAGAAACTCCTAGAAAACAATGAAGCGCAGTGGATGCTCATGAATAGGGTGGAAAGAGGCTGTGATGAGGGAGTAAATCAGTTTTCATAATCCTGTGACAATAATGACTGTTCAATGCTGCCTCAGTCTGCTATGTTTCAGTCTGAGAGAGAGAGAGAGAGAAAGAGATTTTCTGTGTTTGTCTGTGTGTGAGGAGCTCTCTGTTATTTGTTTGCAGGCTGCTCTGAGTATGTCACACTGAGACCTCCCATAGCCCCATAAACACACACGTACATCTACGCACGCACACATACACTATGAACAAACATCCATGTGAACGCAAATCAAAAATCAGCAATAAACAGAAATATAACAAACGCACACATAAACACCCACGCATACAAATTAACAGAATTAACACATTAACAAACGCACTAGTTTACAAAAATGTGTTAATAAAAACACACACACATGCATACACACATGCACACACACATTAACACACATGAAGAACGCAAAAAGAACGCCTACACACACTTAAACACGTAAACATTAACACAAACACTATCAAACAGGGTTTGCGCAAATAAAATGCAAACAGGCAGCATTTATTCATGGAAATAATGAGTGTGAGCACACTGAGAGATGCTAGCGATGTCTCATATAAACATATAGACACGCGCTCTGAGATGTAAACACACACTCACACGCACACACAGTGTATCCTTCCAGCTAGAAGAGGCGAAGGAGGAGTCTGTGCTCCTAGGCTAGAGGAAGGAGGAAGGAGTGAATGGGAGCGTGGCTTTTGGAGCCCCATGTCCTAATTACAGCGGCTTAGACCGGCCAGGATTACACACAGATTGGCCACGCTTCTCGCCTCCACGTCTAATAGCGACGCTCCTCGCCCCCCTCCCCCAGTCTCCCTCCGTACCGCGCTCTCTCTCTCCCTCTGTCTCTCCATTTCTCCTCTCCCCCTTTTCTCCTTTCTTTCTGGACCTCGCTCTGTCCCTCAATTTCTTCTTTCTATTTGTTTCTCTCTGGACCTCTTAATCTCTGTTTCTCTATATGTCCCTCCACTTCTCTCTCTCTCTCTGGATCTCTTTATCTCTGTTTCTCTATATATCTCTCCCACTCTCTGTCTCTCTCTCTCTCTCCCTCTCTCTCTCTCCCTCTCTCTGGCGCACTTTGTCCTTCCGTCTCTCTCTGTTCATGTTCTGTTTTCTGCTATCACTGCACCCTAAACCACATCAAAAAGACAGCGTAATGGTTGAGAGTTAATATGTGTCTTCTAAAACCCAGTATGAGAGAACAGAGAGGAGAAAGAGAGAGAGGATATGTACTGAAGAACTATCAAAGCTTGTGTGATTTGATGAACGGCGACCGCTGTATTTTCTAGTGGTTGAATTCATCTTTTATGTCTCACCTTGCGCTATCTGCTGGAATCTTTCTAAGTAGCGCTGAGGGCTGAGCTAAAGGAAGGCCGCTCTTATCTGCGGCGACTTCACTGCTAAAGGAGAAGCACTTTAAAACAGGGCCTCTTCAACGGTTCATCTCGGGAACCAAAAGACAATATCAGTTGGACCCAAACAAACGCACACTCAGAATAGTGGGAGCACATCGGTGATCCTTTTGTAGAAATCAAAGGATCGCCGTTTCAAAAGGGCGTCGCTCCGAATCGTCGGGAGTGTCGCGCACTTTGTCAAGCGGCGAACCCGCGCTTCCAACCGGATCACAGTGCATTTCTGGGTCCCGACCCCGTCGTTTGGGAAACGCGGCTGTAGACAAACACGGAGACGTTTGCCGTTGGAGGTTCTCTGAAGATCACGGCTCCGCTCATCTCCGCCGATAAACATCCCTTCTGCGGCTTCCTCCACCCACCCGCGTTCTGTTTTCCCCTGTTTTGTTTGTCAGCGGCCCTCTGATTGTTGTCAGATAACAGAGAAATAGGGAGATCATCTTCCGCTGTGCTCACGTGTCGGCTGAGGTCGGCCTCAAGGTTGAACACTCTATTTACGGCGAGCTGAAGCCTCTGATAGATGAAATGAATAGCGGCCGGTGCTCGGCTCTGCACGGGCTCCCGTATGAATGATATACAACCTCACACAGGCTCACTATTCACACACACACACACCCACACACACACACACACACACACACACACTTACACGCCTGTCGCACATACACCCCCACACACACACACAGACACACACACACACACACACACACACACACACACACACACACACTTACACGCCTGTCGCACATACACCCCCACACACACACACACACACACACACACACACACTCACACACACACACACAAGTGGGAGGGGAACCAGTGGGAAACAGTGTTTTAATGTACTGCACTCTATTTGGTAAAGAACTGTGCACCAAAGTAAAAGAGACACACATATGCAGACCCAAATAAAAACATACATGCCATAATACGCACTCACACATGTGTATGATTAAAAAAAAAACGCCCATCATTTGGCATTTCGCTATGGGATAAATTGGGAGAGGTTATCTTCTAATCCAACCGCTTCAAAAAACACACACCAGAAATACACGTGGGTTGTTGTTTCATTCTTTCGATATAAATTCTGCTCGGGTGCCGTGATTACTATAAAGATTGAGATTTATAAAATGTGACTTTGTTTTCCGAACAGTATATTTCCTTTTTATTGCCTTAATGAAAATCAATGGCTTGGCGTTGAAACAAATCAGTAGAAAACAAACATAAACGAAACAATTAAAAAAACGTATATACACTTTTTTTTATTGTCTATTTAGTTAGTTGCTTTGATATTGTGTGCAGAACAGTCGACTGGGTTGTGTTTTGACTGTTGGGAATTAGTTTGTAGGGCCGGTCCCCAGGGGCCCGACTATCTGCGGTCTCATCCCAAACTTACAGAGTCTCAGTAAAGAACTAATAAGGAGGCGCAGGGTTTCATGTTGGGAGTTCGAGACGGGAATAGCTGCAGCCATGTCAACACGGCGGCCAGGGGATGGGAAATAAAATTAGACTCACAGCGAACAAACAAGTACTCTGTGGAGGATTAACTGTAATATTCAGCAATAAAAAGTGTGACGGTAAATCACCAGTGAGCTTAAGTTCGTTAACTGCACAACGCTATCCTGACTCCTGGCTCACAAACTAAAACCAGGTCTGCTGCACTGTTTTACACAGCAATCTCTTACATTTATCTAATAGACTGTGTTGAAAGGGTGTGTGTGTGTGTGTGTGTGTGTGTGTGTGTGTGTGTGTGTGTGTGTGTGTGTGTTTATAGCATCTTAGTGTGTGTCTGGCAGGCGTTCCACTCGTGACACCTGACAACATGTTACTCTCTGGAGCGAGCAGACCAAATATTGGGTCGCCCTGATTGGCTGGGGACTCTGGGGGGTCTGGATCAGCTGGGGTTAGGTGGGGATTAATCCCTTCCACCTGACATGCACACACACACACACACTGCGGTCCCCGCAGGTGAACAGGTGCAGCGATGGTCTGTCACAGCTGCTGAATGAGAATCATCAGATGCCATTCCTCCGCGCCAACACACACACTCCTTTCCAACACAAACATACACACATACGCACATATATACACACCTACACTCCTGTCCAACACAAACACACACATACACGCACGCACACACTAACACTCCTGTCCAACACACACTCCTATCCAACACACACACACACACACACACACACACACACACACTCCGGTCCAACACAAACACATATACACACTCCTGTCCAACACACACACAACTACACACACACACACACACACACACACCATCATTAATTTCCAACACACACATACATACAGACACAGACACACTCACACACTGTATAACCGTAGTGTGCTCAGCCGATTGCAAAATCCTTTGCCGGGCCGTCCTGTCCTGAGAGGAGCTGAGTCCGTGACAGGCGGTTCAGCTCCCCGTCAGGACAGCAGGGCCTTCTGTGAAACCTTGGATTTCCTCAGCTGCCTGAGACGATTTCAGGCGCAGCCTCGCCTTTGGTGTCGCAGTGTCAATACGTGTAGTCCGTTTAACGTCATACTTAATATGCACACTGAGGTTCTTACCTAACCCTTTACACTGGAGCCGCTCTGATTTCCAGTGGTGTGAGGCCACCTTCGTTTCCTGGCAGAGTCCCCAATCGGCTCCTTGCTTTTGCGAGAGGTAATTGGCCCGTACCACAGCATCAGGCCTGCCACCTCCACCAGATAGAGACTTTATTGTGGTGCTGGAGCTGTGCTCGGCCACACACTTGTGTTGCGTATAAAGAGTACAGCAGAGGGCTCGGCGCACAACCTTGCCGGGCCCCAGGGCTAAAGATGAAGGGTCTAGGGGTAAGAAAAGCCAGGATCCAGATAGACACCGGGCCGTTGAGCCCCAGGTTAGTTTACTGGCCAGCCTGGGTGGGACAATAGTGTTTAACGCTGAGCTCAACAGGGACTTCGTTCACCCATGATTCTGTAGGTAGACAGTAGGTAAGGAAAGTCTGATCTATTTTTGTACGTCTCTCTCTATCGCTCTTTATGAGGATATGATGCCGTGGCCTGAGAGATTGGCTGCTCTCAGGATTCCTTTTAACTCACTTTTCTCTCAGGTTATTAGGGGGGTGGGGGAGGCACTGGTCCATGTTTGTGCTTTTGTATGTATGTCCACATAATTATATGCACACCTATGTGAAAATATATGGATATATATATATATATATATAAAATATATGCCTTCTTAGCATTGCGTGTGTAACGCTGGAGTAGAACACATTAAAGTCTAGACACGGAAATCTCAGAATATTATGGATGAGCACCCGCATACTGAAACACACACACACACACACACACACACACACACACACACACACACAACCCATTGTTTTCAGAGGAAGGAAGTCGGACGCAGGGTCAGAAAGATGGAAACCATTTATATTTTTAGCAGAAATCTATTTCGTTTTAGCTTCATTAGTTGTTTCCGGAAGTTGGCTATAATTGTCTTGGCGCAGCGCTGATAGCGAGCGTTGCAGATTCATGTCCCTTCAAAATAAAACCTTGTGTCACACTGGGTACTACGGTTAAGCTGAAATTGTTTCTTCTTCTGTCAAAGGTTTGAAAACACAAGACACTGGTAATGTTTTCTTTTTGGAGTAGATTCCAAAAGACCACTATGGAACAAACACTAAAGCAGGTATTGGCAGGAGTGTAGTATTGGAATACATAAGAGTAGTATTCCAATACATCTGAATAGTATTGCAATAGTGCGATGTAGTATTATGATGCACAAGCATAGTATTGTGATGCGTCATCATACTATTGCGATACATCTGCGTAGTATTGCAATATATGAGCGTAGTATTGCAGTATATGAGCGTGGTATTGCAGTATATGAGCGTGGTATTGCAATAGAGCGGTGAATTGTAGCGTTATGACCCGGTCCATCATCCAGACGCCTCTCTCTCGTCTCTTCAGAGAAAACACGCAGCAATACACCGCAGCTCTGAGGTAATTAAAGATTTTATCCATCACCTCGTCTAACAGATATCCTGTTTCCATCAGGGATGAGGCCAAGTGTGCAAACATCAGCAGAGCTTCCTTATGCAAAGCACACTTTATCTGACCACTCCCCCCTTGCAGACACAGCTGCTCCAGACATGAAGCCAACCACGCACCTCTTCACTCAACGCATCGCCAGTTCCATAGAAAACAAAGTAAACAACAGCACTATACAACAACATCCACACGAACGGTTCAGTCAGTGGTAATATCCATGTGACCGAGGGAGTCTTGGAAACAAATGATAAATACCCATAAATTCCCAAATGTTGATATTCTATACTCTACTTCTTTACTTTACTATACTATTGAGTCTTTTAACAGACGATTCTTTCCAAGGAAGTGAAGAGCATTAAGGAGCAGAAGTTTTATTGCATATCGCTTTGGTGTGTGTGTGTGTGTGTGTGTGTGTGTGTGTGTGTGTGTGTGCGTGTGTGTGTATGTATCTATCATGGCTTCTGCAGAGTGAACTCAACAGTACAGTTCCCTCCTAGGCAACTCTCTTCATGTCTAAACATGCTGGGGATGAAAGGCTGTCAGTTTGTTTATTAGCTTGTGTTGTTCCTGTTTAGAGATGCGATGCTTAGTCAGAGTTTAGCCGTCTAGCAGATCACAGGGGATCACAGGCTACATGTCTCACGTCACTCTTCATGATCCTATAACTGATATCCTTAAGGAGGAAAAGTAGTTTGATGTCATTTTAAAGACATCCGCTTCTGATGCTATGACTAAAGTTAGGAATCATGCATCTTGTGTGTTTCTGATCACATTATTTTATTTTTTTTACCATTACTATTTTCTTTTACGATTTAGTCATTTAGCAGACACTTTTTTCAAAAGCAGCATAAAGTGAACTCAGAAACAGATCATAAAGGAGCAGGTAGGGGTAAATATTGAGCTTCTTGCTCAAGGATGGTTACATTTACAGTGGACATTGGGGCTCAAAGCCAGAACCTTTATGACGGGAGTCAAATATCGGTGACTAACAGTCGCCGCTAAAATGTTGATGTTGTTGTTAACATAGGAGATGTACTGTATACAAATACACACACATGTGCTATTTGTATAGAAGCACCAACAATGTGTCAATGTAAACTATCTACCGTTTAGGCTGTAACACACTATTACAGCTAAAGTGACACTTCCTGTGTGGTGTTAATGATTAATGTGTGTCTTTGCATTGTCTGACCAATACAGAGCAGTGTGTCTGGATTAGTGGATTACAGACTCTGAATGAGACGTGTACAATAGACACATCACATTAGCTAATATCACGCTGTCGATTCCAGCGATCAATACTTAGGTTTCAGTGTAATGGTCTGGTGGCTGCGTTATTGATGAATGGGTTAAACAAAAAACCTGCATCAGACCGTATGGCTGTATAGGAGACAAGCCTGCCGGCTAGGAGACACCCCTGCTGGCTAGGAGACACCCCTGCTGGCTAGCAGACACTCCTGCTAGTTAGGAGACACCCCTGCTGGCTAGGAGACACCCCTGTTAGCTAGGATACACCCCTGCTAGCTAGGAGACACCCCTGCTAGCTAGGAGACAGTTCTTTAATTTAAAAAAATCGAATGGTTTAGTGTTAGAGAAAGATCTAGAATTTGAAATGTTTGGTTCAAGGAGACAGCCATTCCAATCAAATTGAATGAGTGCTTAAGGGAGGATGACAAAGAATGTGAGACAGAGACTAAAGCCCTGTCCCAATTCTCCCCCTTCCTCTAGATTTGAGCCCAAACCCTAGATTTTGCGCGTTCCCGCGAAGGGGTAGGGTGTCCCAATACTTAGGGGAGCCAGGGGGAGTGCTGTTTTTCCCTTAAATTCAACCCTTGAACGCTAGCCAGCTCGGGAGCTGACTTGCAGCTAAGGGCACTCAAAGCAAGTGTTCTTGTTAAGGGGAGAGAATGGGACTGGGCCTAAGAGAGAGTCATGTGAGAGAGTTATGTTCATAAAGTTGGCTGTGGAAGAGAAGAGCAGGAGAGAATAGCGGTAGGAGAGGAGGAGGAGAGCAGCCCAAGGTTGAACATGAATAATCTATGTGAGACTTCCTGCCTGTGTGGATTATTAATGTTTTAATATGCATCCTGTGAATGGAGCAATCACCTCGCCAACATGGTGGGCATCAGGACCCACTTCATTGTTTATGTCTGACATGCAAGCCATGGCGTGTGTGTGTGTGTGTGTGTGTGTATGCTTGTCAGTGTCAGTGTCACTGTGTGTGTGAGTGTGTGAGTGTGTGTGTGTGTGTGTGTGTGTGTGTGTGTGTGTGTCTGTGTGTGTGTGTGCATTCTGTGTTGTATCTAAGTGTTTGTCTGTTCCAGTCAGTCTGTGAGTGTTTTTGTAAGTCAGTGTGTGTATGTGTGTGCGTGTTTGTGTGTGTGAGAACAGTGACATTCTGGCAGGATCTATAGTTATTGACTTGCTGATGGGGATTGGTGTAATTCAGTGTCCTGGATACTTTGTGTACGTGTTTATGTTTTATTTTCACACACATACACACAGACCCTCACACACACACACACACACACACACACACACACACACACACATGCTGCTTATATATTAGTTTTACACAAAACTCAACTTGAGCAAACAGCAGACACATATTGTCACACTACTAGTATGTGTTGGATTGAATCATATCTCACTCTATCTCTACCGCAGACTGTCCATCTACCTCGCTCTCTCTCTACACCTCTCTGTATCTCCACTTCTCTCAGTACTTCTCTTTCATTCTCTTAATCTTGACCTCTCTCTCACCAAACCCCCCCCCCCCCCCTCTCTCTCTCTCTCTCTCTCTCTCTCTCTCTCTCTCTCTCTCTCTCTCTCTCTCTCTCTAGTTCTCGCTCTCTTCTATCTACTCCAGTGTGTTGTGGGTTTAGGTGGGGGGTGGTAAAGGTGTGGGTCCACCCCTTAGCTGACCACCTTCTTCTCCACGTCCTCCTCCTCCTCCCCCACATGTGAATGTCACCAGTGGCTCTTCAGTGTTCTTCATTATCTGTGGAGTGTTAAGCTCCTCCTGCAAGCTTAGCGGGGGGGGGGGGGGCTACGCACACAACTCCCCCACTAAACACACTCAACCATGACCCCTATCTCCTCTCCTCCTCCTTCACTGGGCCCCCATCACAACAACATATCACCCTCCTCTCTCCTCCCTGATGTAACTCTCACAATACACACAGAGACACTCTGACCGCTCACACACAGATGTACCACGTGTGTGTGCCGGCTATATATACAGAGTGTTTGGAAACAGCCTGTCTGTAAAAGACTAGCTATAGATTATGGTAATAATCACTTATGGTTCGCTATTTCTTATTGTCAAGGAATTACTTAACCTTTCTATGTGGAAGTTCAGCTACAAATACACACACACACACACACACACACCAGCGTCTTTAGAAAACACGTGGGTTCAAAATCTTATGCAGTCCTCAAGGTTCTTCTTGTAAGAAGGATTGTGGATTATTTTATGGTTGCAGAGATATGGTGACATTGAGCACTTTGACTGTAAATAGAGATGTAACTCTGTATTGTTATCATTCTTATGCTTCTCATATAGGTTATATGACGGGCACAGTATCGGCTCGTAACTTAAGGAGTAGCACACCTACATATTATGTATTGGGAAGTTGCCAAAGCTTCACTGGATACATCTTAGTTTGTGTTGGATGTGTATGACCTGTTGGTTGGCAATGCTGCTGAAGGAGAACTAGAACAACATATTTTACTCTGTGTCTTTTGTTCGTCTTTAGTCTCTATGTCTTAACTCTCTTCTTTGCTTTTCTTTGATTCTCTCTGTGTCTCACTGTTCTTGGGATCCACAACACCCATTCCAAGCTTTCCTCTGTCAATTTGTCTATTCAATTGATTGCAACAGAAATGTAATAGCAGGATTCAAAACAGTGTTGGCGTGGCTTGTGTGTGTGTGTGTGTGTGTGTGTGTGTGTGTGTGTGTGTGTGTGTGTTAGCCTATAGAGATGTCAGGTGTCATCCGTCGATCATCACAAACCGAGCGATGGAAGCAGGCGGATGGCTTCTGACAGCACGACGGCTTCAATCTGCGTCGTCTCCTGTCACCATGAAGCAATATTAACGTAGACAAATGAGTCCTGGGCTGGGATGTAGTGCGGAAAACTACAGGGAAATACCCCCAGTAATCACAGTATACAAATGATATCCATTTGACTAGAGATTTGAGCAACGATGCAAAGGCGCACACACAACCTCAATGCAATGCAATGGTGTATTCTAATATGACTTCTGATAAGACTCTAATATAGCCAGATGCAGTATATAATACTAAAATGACATACCAGATGTTTTATATTTACGAATGCAACATACCATATCAAATAAGCTCAGATATGCCTTATTTATCCCAGATGTGAAAGGTATTGTTGAGTAAACACTAGATATATTTTTTTTCTTGAGAGTCCCCACACCTAACGATAGATTAAGATGCATTTAAAACTTCTTAGTTGTTATGTTTGTGGGAGGTAATGATTTTGCAAACACAGCACACTGCACACTAACTGATTCCATTTCACAAATCTCGCCAACCTCTCGCGATCAAACTCATGACTTTTTTTCAGAAAATGTTCAATGATATAAGCTGTTTCTCCAATTCGTTACGACCACCCCACTTTTGCTTTTAGCACCATGGCTTCTGTTATGATAGCCTGACGAATTGTTTGTATTACATGAATTCAGCGTGGCTCCCGATTGGCTATGGCTTTCCCACGTGACAATGAATTAGCTGGATCGGATTGTAAAAATTCTACAGGTTTACTATTTGAGATTTCAATCGGTGAGGCCCTAATTGTTAAAAAACACCATATGATAATCTGGCTGAAAGAATCGCTTGAACAATCAAAGATTCGGGCTTTGCTGACCAGAGTCGGAAGGAGGCGTTTACCCAGCATTATAGAAATATGTCATAGAAAAAAGGTCAAATAAATATCTACACAATGTATTTATATATTGATACAACTTAAACATTGAAGTGAATAACTGTATATTATACTGTCACAGAGTACAAGGTCAAGTTTATCGCTATACTAATATAACTAACAAGCTCCAATGTGCTCGAGCTGTAAAGTAGAAAGATAGCTATTACCCAGATAAGTGAGTGAGGTGTGTGCGTGAAGGGGTTCTTGATCAACCAAAGGCCTGTGCATGGCAGCGTGGGTTAGAAGGTCGTTTGAAGGTTTCGCTGTACGTCAGTGTGTATAGTGCAGAACCCCACTCGGAGCCCATAAAGCAGGAGGCATCATCTGTCTCCGGGCGGAGCCCCACCTGGCATGTGAAGGAGGAGCGTTGCAGGGAAACACAAACGCTGAATTATGTTGTTGGCTCCGGATCTCCACCGCCTGCCTGTATGCTCCGTTCCACACACACACAGACACACATACGCACTAGAGCATGCATGCACACATACACACTCACACACACACACACACACACACACACACAAGCACTAGAGAACGCATGCACACACACACACACACACACATGCATGCACACATGCCCGCAGGCACACACACACACACACACACACACGCTGTAATCAGCTCATCCCTGCAGGAGATCAAAGAAAAACATACACACATGTATGTGCATGCATGCATGAATACACACACAGGCACACATGCATAAACATACACAGATACACACACAAATCAACACAGACTAACACAAAATCAACACACACCCAGACATTATGTGCACACATGCAAACAAAGAGGCAAATTAAGGGACACCACATAGGAGGGTGTGTGCTTAAGTATCTCTCTCTCTCTCTCTCTCTCTCTCTCTCTCTCTCTCTCTCTCCCTCTTTGTCTTACCCTCTGTCTCTCTCTGTCTCTCTTTCACTCTTTGTTTATGTCTCTCTCATTGTCTCTCTCGGTCGCATTCTCCCTTTCTCTCTGTCTATGTCTCTCTCTCTCTATGTCTATATCTCTTTGTCTGGGGAAAGCTTCAAAGCTTCCTCACATGAATTCATAAAGCTACAATGCTGCGAAACGCACACACACACACACACACACACACACACACACACACACAAGATTGCAACATGAGGTAGAGTCACACATACAAGCACACACATATACCTAGCAGCACATGTCTGTGTCCAAAGCTGTTCACCACCTGTGTGTGTCTGAGTGCACCTCATATTGCGATCCCGGGATCTCTGCTCCACTCCACTCCACTCTGGCTCTCTGTATCTCTTTAGATCTTTTTATATATTGTTGTATCTCTGTGTAACTCTTTATAACACAGCACATCTCTTAAGATCACATTACCTCTCTTTGTATCTCTTTAGATCTCTTTGTATTGCCTTGTTTATCTTTGTATCTCTTTATTTCTCTTTAAACAGCATGAATCCTCCCCCACTGTCAAGTCACTGTTAAAATGTCCTCACCTCCTGGCGTCACCTGCCTCTCTCTTCTCATATTCTCTGTCATGCTCTCTTTGGCACGTTCCCATTCCCCTCTCTCTCTCTCTCTCTCTCTCTCTCTCTCTCTCTCTCTCTCTCTCTCTCTCTCTCTGTCATTCTCTTTCTGGCACCTTCTCTCTTTCTGTCTTGCAAATTCAAATTTAGATTCAAAAAGCTTCATTGGCAGTAAGGTGTCAACAACCTTTCTTAGCCTACGTTTTTTGTTAATTTTTCTTTTAAGTATATAAGTATATATATATATATACACAATTAAAAGCACTCAACTAAGGCTGTTTAGGATGTGTGAACATTGCAATGACTTTCATCAATCGAATACTAATGGGTAATTGTCTCTCTCTCCTCTCTCTCTCCCCTCTCTCTCCCAGCAGACGAGGACTGTGTGAATTGTACGGAGGAGTGCCGGGTGCTCGGTCACTCGGACCGCTGCTGGATGCCCCAGTTCCCGGCGGGGGGTCCGCAGGCGGAGGGGGGCGACTACCGCACCAACGTGTTCGTCCCTGCGGGGATGGAGGCGGTGCCGGAGGCGGACTCCTACGAGACGGTCAACCCCAACGGCAAGAAGACCTTCTGCACCTTCGGCAAGGAGCGGCGCGACCACACCATCCTGGTGGCCAACGTCAAGCCGTACCTGAAGGCCAAGCGGGCCCTCAGCCCCCTGCTGCAGGAGTCCTCCTCCGCCTCGGGGAGCCCCACCAAGGGCTGCTCCTCCTCTTCCACCTCCTCCCCCTCCTGTGCCACGGTCAAGAGCCCGGCGGACGGCGCGGAGGGCAAGCCAGCCCCGCCCCCCTGCTCCTCCGGCCACTACGGCCCCCCCGACGGCCAGTACCTGTCCCCCGCCAAGCCGGCGCGGGACCAGGGCGTCTACCCGCCCTCCTGCGACCCCGTGGCCAAGGTGCTCGCCGAGGCCCGGTCTCGGATCAGCCAGGGGGCGGAGCCAGAGAGGGGTCGCGACCCCGCGGACCCTGAGCCGGCGGCACGGGACATAGACCAGCTGCTGCAGGACTGCAGAGGCGGCGAGGCCGGGGGCACGCTCAGGAAGTGACACCACGGCCCGCCACACGTAGGGGGTGGGGGAGACGTGAGTAAGACGTGAATAAATGTGGAATCTCTTGCCAAAAGAAGCCGGGATGTTTGGCGTTAGGTTGACTCCTGATGTCCTGGTTTGGAGCGGGAGGTGATTGGACAACAAGCTTATGTTGATATTGTGAATTTTGTTGCACAAAGGTTGGAAGTGCGAACTCCAAACCAACAACATGAACAGATAAATGCGAACAATGCTGATGACTTTCTAAACTATTTTTTTGGATTCTTTAAACCGGGAGGATTATGCTTCCGCAACCGCCCAGCTTTTATCTAAGTGCCCACCGATGTTCATCTGTGTGTTGTTCCATCGTCTCCTGTAAAGCGCTCATATCCACACGTGTGTGTGTGTGTGTGTGTGTGTGTGTGTGTCGTTGGACTTGTGGAAGTGTTTTCAGCCAGCAGCCTCGAGGGACTATGACTCTTTACGGTCAAACCTGACAATCGGTCGAGGGAAGAAGTCGACACACACGCTAAAGACACACGCATCTTCTGGGACTGTAATATTGGTGTTTAACGTGTAAAAGCTATTGTATCGGAAAGAAAAAAATTGTTTAGTTCTTCTCGGGGAGTTCTTGTCAGGGTTTAGAGGATGAAGGACCGAAGAAGAGAATAATATTCTGTGTAAAACCATCTTTCACTCATTTATATCCTTGTGCAAGCTGTTGTCCACGCTCGCTATTTATACACTCTGGTATAGCTGTGCACACAAACAAAGATACTCGCACGCACATGCGCACACACACACAGTTGTATAGCTGTTCACACAGATACTCACAAACATGCACACACACAGACACCCACACACACACGCATACATAAACACACATATACATACACTTAGGCCCAGTCCCATTTCTCTCCCCTAAACAAGAACACTTGCTGCGTGCCCTTAGCTGCAAGTCAGCTCCAGAGCTGGCTAGCGTTCAAGGGTTGATTTTAAGGGAAAAACAGCACTCCCCTTTGCTATTCGGACACCCTACCCCTTCGCGGGGATGTGCAAAATCTAGGGTTAGGGCTCAAATCTAGGGGAAGGGGGAGAATTGGGACAAGGCCTTACACACATGCACTACACAAATACACATGTTCTAATAGAGGCAGAGCCACACCCCCAGCTCGTCATGTGTGTAATTGTCTTTGCCGTTCACCACCAATCTCTCTACTGAGCTCTCTGCTGCCCTTTCTACCAATCTCTTTACTGATCTTGCTACCTATCTCTACTGATCTCTCTACAGATATCTTTACAGATGTTTCTACCGATATCTCTACCTATCTCTCCAGTGATCTCTCTACTGTTCTCTCTGCTCATCTCTTTACCAATCTCTTGCTCTCTCAGTCTCTACCTTTCTACCTATTCCTTGTGTGCAGTGACGGTTCATGTGTCTGACTCGGCCAATAGGCTTTCACAATCTTATATAAAAAGGGACATTTTTCCTCCTCAACTGTGAAAACACATATCTATATGATCATTTAGATTAATATATGTATGATTTCATGTATAGCGTCAAGATTATAGCAACATATTTATACATTTTGCTAAGGAAAAAAAAGGAAGAGGATAAATCGGAGCGTGTCCTGGAGGTGAATGGTTATTTATTGTACATTGCGAAGGACACTGCCATCATTTTGAAGAAAAACACCTGAATATGAAAAAATGTCCCTTCACATTATCACAAAGCATATAATCATTCAGTGTGTAAATGTCTAAATCTAAATGTGTTTACATAAAAAAATGACATATTTTTATTGATTTTACTGCAATTTCTGTGCATTTGAGCCAAATCGTGATGTGTACAAAAGCTATATTGTGTATTTTATTAAATTAATATATAGTTGTGTTGCAATATACATTGGCTTATATTGTATTTTGGCAAAGGTTGCCTTAGTAGCCGTCGAACTCTGTGAGTTTGCTTTAGTTTGGGTTCCTGTTGGCAGTTTTCCCCCCTCCTACTCCTCCTCCTTTCCTCTTTCTCCTCTGCCTCTCGCGGGCTATAATGCTCAAAACCTGAAAACCTGCAAGTCCAAAAACACAGTTGCTGTTCAATCCTTAATCTGCTCTCCCAGAACACAACCCAACTAGTGAGGACAAAGACAGCAACAGCCACCACAACAACACTTTTCTACGGAGCAGGGTTTTACCGGGCAGCTATCTTTCTTTAATGACGACTACTACCAGTACTGTGTGTGTTTTGTGTTTATTTTTCCTTTATTTCCACACATAAAGAAAAGGAGGAGGAACGTACCACTGCCTTACCGTGTGTGCAGAGAGCTTGTTGTGTCTGTGGAGCTTGTGAACGCTTTCAAAGCCCTGGTCTGCCACAATGTGCATTTTATATTCCTGACAAAACAAAAAAAGGAAACAGGTGTCCATGTTGTCTATGTATGTATATCCTTCACAACGTTTAAAACTCCTGACTTTCTGGAGAGATTTGACACAAAAATAACTCTGGAATCTGTTTTTGGTCAGCCGTTTCTGTGAATCATGATTCCACACATTCTCTCACCTTTTTTGAGCTCAATATATATATTTATTTTTAATATTCTGACACATTTTTCGGGCCGCCCGCTGAAACAACAATAAGGTGTTTTTCTTACCTTCACGGATCATAATGGAGGTGTATCCAGATATACGATATGTGTGTATATATATATATATATATATATATATATATATATAAAATATGTGTGCATACCGTATATAATGTCCATATGGGCCTTGGAAAGTGAAACATCAGCCCAGGTTGTGGAGCCATCCACTTGTGAGTGGTTGCCGTGTATTGATTCTGTGTGTCGGGGGGGGGGTTGGCCGTAAGGGGAAACATAAACCTCACATTCTCGACTAAAACACATCTCATAGTGCAGCTCTCATATCCTGCCTGCTCTCTCATCTGTGCGCCTGAAGCGGCGTGCTTGCGACAGACACACGAATGCCGGGGTTACTTTGGATAATGAAGGCAGGGTAGAAGGGGACTTCACAGCAACCGAATCAGTGTTCTGTGTTCTGAACATGGAACCGTGGAGCCCGTAGGTAGACAGCAGACTGACTTTCTAAACCCTGTGCTTTAATAGCACACAGCACGGCACCTCTGTCATCTCAGTAGAAGTGTTCTTCTTCTTCCTCACCTCACGCCATTTCACTTATTTCCACCACTATCTTCCTCCATCCCGCCTTTGGAGCTGGGAAGAAACAGTTTATTATGTGTCCTCTGCTCTGACTGGCTGGTGTGGGCTCCGTGTGTGGTGTCAGGCTGTGTTTTGAGAGAGGCTGGAGGGCCGCAGAATAACATGTTTGTGTTCATTTCTAAATGAGATTTTTTTTTTTTTTTCCTCCTCCGCTGTCTCTCCAACAGCCGGAGACGTGAGGCGCTTGACATTCTTCTGGCAGACAGCAACACTTATTGAAAGAGAACGCACGTCCTTGTACGCGCACATAGACACTCACAGAGAGCTGCCAGCCACACACACCCGACCAGACACACCCATATAACCTGGATACATTCACCCACATACTCACATGCACGCATACACAACTGAATGCACACGCACACACACACACACACGCAAAGACAACTATGTACTTGCGTATAAACACAAACACACACCAACACACACGCATTGCTGCAGACCGACACACACACACCTGCATATTTACACGCATACACAACCACAGAAACACACACTCCTTCACGAAACCTTGAAGCCCACACACAAAAACCAGCAATCCAGACAATGCATTCTCACACACACACACACACACACACACACCCACACAGTGAGTCAGGTGTCTGGGAGGTTCATGCGTGCGTCCCATCAGGTTATCCATGTGTTGTTTGAGTTAGCAGGCGTCAGGGGGGGGTGAATCGCTGATTCCTATCGCAATGCCAACCCTGGCTCATGTGTTCATACCTTCTGTCTGTTCGTCTGTCTGTACATCTGTCCCCTCGAACCCTGAGCTCTCCTCTCATCGATCCGTCCACCTCATAATCAGTCCATCTGTTTTCCGTGGAACATCGTCAGAGAGGTGTTGGGCCTCACAGGGACACCCCGATACCCTGGGTTTCAACCCGGCAACCCGGCACACAATGAGCCATTGCCCTGAAGTGGAAGGTATTCAACCTCTCTCTCTCTGGTTCTCTTCTTTCTCCCTCCCTGCCTCGATCTCTCTCACTAGCTCCCTTTTTCTCTCTCTCTCTCTCTCTCTCTCTCTCTCTCTCTCTCTCTCTCTTGTCCACATCCCCTCATCTCTCCTTCTCACTCCCCCTATCTCTCTTCCTCCCTCTCTTTTTTTTTTTCCTTCACCCTCCCTCGCTCTGACTCCCACATCCTCCTCTCCTCCCAACCCCACCTCCAGGCTCTAGTCTGTCTGCTGCCCCCCGGCCTGCTTAGGTCAGCAGTGTGCTGGGCAGCAGACATGATGCAGGCCCTCTCTCTCGTTATTCTGTAATTACAGACTGGAGGATTGGCCCAGGCTGTATTCCAGATCGCAGTATTTCTGGACACTTCACACTTGATTTTTACCAAGTGATTAAAAAAGAGGCTTGTTTGTCCCCCCCCCTCCTCCGCCTCCTACACCTCCTCCTCCCATCCTGTCCTCCTCTCCCTTCTCCTCTATTCCTTTTTTTCCTCCTCTTTTTCCCTCTCCCCTCCTTCTCCTCTCTTCCTCCTCTTCCCCTCCTCTTCCCTTCTCCCTTCTCCCTTATGCTTCTCCCCTCTTCTCCCATTGTCGATCAACCGCTGTCCGAGTCAGAAAGGCAGTCTGTGATTCACCGGCCCAATAACAACACACCATAATGCCATCTTTGTTATTTGAAGCAAGCATCTGAGTTTGTTATCTTCTGGTTCTCCCATCCCTCCTCCTTCTCCTCCTCGCCAGCCCTATATGGCTTGGCTGTCAGGGTTGACTGGCTCAGCTGGTGAAAAAAAAGAGCAGGAACATTCATTTTGTGTGGACTATTTCAACTGCTATTGTCTAAAGCTGTGTTCATTGTGATCTATCTGGAAAAAAAAGATGAAATGACTAAATAAAAACATGCTATTACTAATAGTGATTCATTCCTTGTTTTTGTTTGGAATTGGTGCTCTTTCCTTGTCTAATTGGATTTCTGTATTTACTTCTGTTTTTTATTTGCCTGGTTGAAGAGAAATAAACATTTGCAAACACATGTGTCCTCCCCCCCACACACACACACACACACACCAACACACAAACCTCAAAGACAGACACGTGCTCTTTAAAGTTTAGCTTTGGGCGAGTGATTCCCAATTCATCTCATTAGTTCAAACTATGCAGCTTGCGCCTCAAGAGGCGAACCAAACAGTTTGAGATAATGTGTGCTAATAGCAGCAAGATGAGATGACAGATCTCTCTGTGTGTTGTCTTACTTAGTGCCTCATCAGCTGGTGGTCTACACAGGACCGTGTGTTTGTCTTTGTTTTCCCTGTTAGCTTATAGTTCGCCGTCTGGGACCGTTGGAGGGGAAACGGAACAGAAGAGATTATGGTAGGGTCAGTCAGAGATAAGGAGATTTAAATGTTGTTGGGTACTCGTGGCGTCCACGTAGAAAACCAACAAGTAAGGTGTCAAACTCCAGAAGGGATACCCTTTTTTAACAGGTACTTGACTTGTCTGAACAATTTGTACATATGAATATATATTTAAAGGCACATTATGCAAGAGGTGTGATTTCAAGCAAGCTCATTTACATTTATTGAATTTATGCTTTTATCCAAAGCGTTAGCAACCAATCATACACACATTCACGGTGGAGTCAACCATTCAAAGCCGCAGCCAGATCGTCGAGAGCTCCAGCCTTATAAAAAAAAAAGAAACATACTTATTCTGTCGAAACCCCACCCAACTTCAAAAAATGTAGGCTCCTAGGGATCTTTTACCTCGATACGTGTAGCCTCAGCGTTAGTGTTTCCATGGCGGAATGTGTTTAAGAGTCAATACTTTGCATATTGTACCTTTAAATTATGCAAATAAAACAAAATCCAATGTTGTAGAGGCCTAGCTATTATAGCCTAAAACATTTTGATTATATTCATGGGTTGGAGATCCAAATGGGATTTAAAGGCAAAGAAATACATATATATATATATATATATTATAAGTAAGGGACAATGTACAGCAAGATAGTCATGATCTTGAAATAAACTTGGCCAGGGTGGTGCAGGATTTGAATCACAGTTATCCTGCTTATTACAAGGCTAATTACTTAACAAATAAATAATTTTAGACAAAATATAACAAAAAATAACCAACCTGCAAAATATATATAACCAAACATTATTTATTGATTCTTTAAAATTAATGTATTGCTTCCGCTAAAGTAGTAGATTCTATGGTTAGAAATAGCGTCCAAAGAAACGGTCTGTTATCCTTAGCTCTGCCATACAGAAATATCAGACCACTGAATGCCGTAATTGACCAATTTACCAACTCTATGTCTGTTCACACCAAACGTGACGGTGCGACACGATTCAATACAAAGTCAACGTAGAGACGCGAATCGGGAGAAATTTGTTGTGGCACAAACCTGTGACAAGATTTGAGGATTTGCAGGGATTTGCAGCGCGACAAATTCGCTGAAGTTGAAATATTTCAACTTTTCCGCGGCATTCGCGTGAGACAGCCAATCAGCATTCACTCCCTGTGGGTAACATGGGTGAAGTAACGTAAAACAGCCAATCACCGTTCAACCGGCTGGGCCAACTGTTCCCTGCACTCCGCAGTGAACCGCAGCTTGGAGGAGAAAGTGATTGTTGCCGTTTGCGACTCCCGGAGCTCTATATATAATATTATATGATATTATATATATAAAATATAAATATCTATATAATATAAACAATATATATAATATCACGGCACAAAGCAGTGTGCGCCTCCAGATTATATTATTAACCCATAAACGACGGGCATTCCGACGTCTCTCCCTCTTCCACAACAGGTACAGACACTCAATGGTGGTTATCTCGGCCATGGTTGATGAGAATGAATTGGCATAAAGCACCGTTGGCGGGCAAAAGATGTTGTGCAACAAAATTCGCTGCACGACAAAGTTCGCCTGACATAACTGCACACATAACTGCACAGCGACAGATTTACTGTGCGTTCACACCCAAAGACACTTTTGGCCTGTTCGCGCGAACAGGCGAATGTTGCCGCGCGACGAATCTAAATCTGTCGCTGTGCATATTGTGTGCATTGAAACGTGTCGCGGGGCGAATTTTGTCGCGGAGCGTTTTGCCCGCCAACGGTCCTTCATGCCAATTCATTCTCATCAACCATGGCCGAGATAACCACCATTGCGTGTCTGTACCGCACATTGTACCTTCAATGTGCGGTGTGAACACACAGTAAGATTTGTCGTTTTCAGTGACCTGTCCCCGGCTACTGCTGTCCCCAGAAATGTCCCCGGATTTGACTGTGACCCTCCCCCCCCGTCAACAATCCCGTCCACCCGCAAACCCGACCACCCTTTCTTAAAAAAGGTATGGAACAGGGAGCATTTTCTTGCTTAGAAACACACGTTTTCTAATTTCTAATGTGTTTTCAGTTCATTACTATGAGTGAAAGCATTGTGTTTGTCCACAGAATCCCCAAGGCAGTCGGTACTTAAAAAAGCGAGCGTACGGTTCGTCTTCTAAAGGCCACACACATCATTAGCATGTGGCAGAGCCTTGCTTCCCAAAAGCTACTGATGCTCCTCATGTTGCTCCTAATCCGACTAAACCACACCGAGCTTCAAGCTCCAACTGCATCTTACGTTAGCAAACGTTATCATTAATTTTATTTTTTTAAATATATTACAATAACAAACATGGAGAATATGTCTGTGTGCTTTAAATGATTTACTCGTCATTAATAATGATGAGTACACATGGCTTAGTCATAGACATGTTTCATGTAACACATTGCATTAACATTCTCTAACATGTTTTTTTTCCTCACTATTAATTCATAAGCGCATATCCCTGATATCAATCTGGTATGATTTACCATGATCATGGGAATAATACATTATGCCGTGCCGTAACACCGTGACGGAAAGATCTGGAACGGAAGGCATTGAGGGGGAGAGAACAGCCAGCTAGCACGATAATAATCAGCCCTCCCCCCACACACCCCACACACAAAACCTCCTCCCTTCTCCTCCTCCTCTATCCTTATCATCTGCCCTGATCTCTCCTTCTCCTCTTCCTCCCCTCTCTACTCATCCTCCTCTTCCCCCTACCTCCTCTTCCTCCACCTTCTCCTCATCCTCCACCTTCTTCTCTTCCTCCACCTTCTACTCATCCTCCTCTTCCCCATACCTCCTCTTCCTCCACCTTCTCCTCATTCTCCACCTTCTACTCTCCTCCTCTTTCACCACCTTTTCCTCATCTTCCTCTTCTCTCCTCCCCCTCTTCCTCCCCCATCCTGGTTTTCCCCATTTCCTCCCCCTCTTCCTCCACCTCCTCCTCCTCCTTTCTCCTCCTCCTGGCTCCTTTTCCTCTTCCTCCTCATCCTCTATCCCCCTCCTTCCCCTCTTTCTCTAGTTGGATTTGATATTTAGTCTCAGGGGCAAGTGAGACTGAGATTGTATCTTTAGATTAGACATTGCGAGTGGGCTGCATTTTGTGTTTTAATCAAAGGCTATGATGAAGATGAGTGTGGTAATAGGATGTAATGAAGAGCGGGTTGAGAGCTCCCAGCAACCAGAGCTGTGAAACACCTGTTTCTGCTCTACACTATTGTCAGGACAACAAGGACACTTATCTCTGAGCGTGTGCCAACCCAAGGAATTAGCACATTAAGATATGGTGTTGTCTGCTATTGTGTGTCACTACGTTGGTTAGGGTGGAAATCTGCATTTTTACTGGCTGTGTTTGTCTCTGTTCTTGCATCATTGTGTTTTAACCCAATAAATGAACAGAGTTTCATCAATTAGCTTCACGAGTAGACTCTGTCCATTTTAGACAGCCACTCCCCCATGACTCAACAATAAGGAAGAGGAAGAAAAACACTTGTTTGAAGGTGATTCAAGGTAGGTTTAGTTCAGTAGAAACCTTCAAACACAAGGCTATTTCCTCGTGCTGTACACAGGCAGGAATCCCATTTTAAAACATTAAAAGGACAATCATTAACAGACAATACGAGACAATAATTGTAAAGAGTAATGGGAAATATAAGATTAATATGAAAGAGAATAAAATATAGTGCAGGTGAGAGGAGCAGAACATGGTTGCTCATATTGTTCTGCCAATCTCTTTGATTGCTGTGTACGTGTGTGTGAATGGAAGTGAATCTCGAGCATAACTCTTATATTTTGGATACTGACCATTCTCACTAGCAAAGAGGATTGCCCAACAACCGTTCTGGTGATATCTGTTTTGTTTTCTCACTCACCTTTACATCTTTTCAGGGTTTTTTAATCTTGTTTGTGTTTTGTAGAGTTGTGTACTGAGAGCTATTGTTCAATTGAAAATGTTTAGACTAACCTGCTGTTTTTCTGTCGTACTGAATGCATACATGCAAGGTACGACAGCTATTGCTCAATTGAAAATCTTTAGACTAACCTGTTGTATTGCTGTTGTACTGAATGCATACATGCAAGGTACGATTTGCCGGGGGGGTATGTGTGGGATTTCCCCCTTTCTGGTCTATATATACTAGCCTGGCATTGCCAGACGAATTGCAAACTGCAGTTAGTCTGGAACCTCTCGGTTCGTTTTAGATTTCCAAAGGGTGTCACCAAAGGGTGCAGACCAAAATGCCTCTGGCAATATTGGATAGGCTTAAAACCAATCATAGCAACGAAAGGGTGACGCGGCCCTGAGTGGCAAAAACAAATATTTCTTCTCAACAAAAGCTTCAAGTGCAGTTGTCTGTTATTCTTTTGGTGAAAGTATACGTCTTGTTTGTTTAGAACTGTCTCAATAGCATGATAAACAGCCAGTTCATCAGCAACTGAAGCCAACACGGTTGTCGTTGAACTGCTTCTTCGGAGCGCCTGCACCGTCATCGTATTTATCCCAACTCATATTAGATAAACCGTTGTGACTGGTCGGTCTATTTCGTACTGGGCAGCATTGAAATTGTATGGGACAGACCTTATCACTGCCGCTGCTGATTTATAATTTTGAACTTGAAGAATATCAAGTATTTTAAACACTAAGTAAAGCGCTGTAACATGAACAGTGCAATATAATCAAGTCTGTAATGGAACACCCACTAACGCATTTGTGTAACAATAGATGACATAATTTTCAGATTATTTTCAATTGAATATTGAAGTTCATAAATAAGTATTTTGGCATGCCTGGCCGCGTATGAGTGGTTTTGGAGGGGGGGTTTAATTATTGTATGTTTTGTTTGTGATCCTCTTGTGAGCCATAAAAATATGGGGTGAGGCTACTTGATGAGTTAATTAACAAAAACATTATTACAATATTTATGCAAATGCAGTCAAGAAGTTGAAATTCTGAAATTTGTGATGTGTTCTCATGGATAAAAATGTTTCAAAACGTCCCCTTTTTCACAAATCACAACCTGCATAAATGTATTCAGTCACACTCTCCTCTCTCCCTCGGCTTTCTCTCTCTCCTCTCATCTCTCTCCATCCCTCTCTTGCTCTCTCTCTGTCTCGCTTCCTCCCCCTGCTTGCTATTGTCTCTCTCCCCTGGCTCTCTCTTTTCTTTCCTTTTTTTCCCCTCTGTGTTCAGGGACTTTGGGGGTGTCATACATGTGGGCGTGTGAAGCCCTTTGAGACTGGAACTGTGATTAAGGTCTGTAGAAATAACATTGACTTGATGTGATATTTGGAGATCATGTTTAGGTCGGTTTAAACCAGCCGGGCTGAGTTAATGACATCACTGGCAAGAAATCCAAGTCATTCAACAACAAACCAAAACCATTTGGCTGCACATAAATGTGTGCATAAACATTGTTCTCATTTTTACAATGGAATTAAGAGGTTGTGCAGAACGTGGATAATTAACTCAAACTTAATACCATAATTAGCATGGGTCCATGTACTTATTACAAACACTCTGTCTAGAAGATACAACTTGGAGGAATTACTCTCGAGGTTTGATGTTCATACATCAGGACTTGTTTTTGCTTGCTGTTTCTCATTGGCTCAAGTCATCTGGCGCTTTAGTGAGGGAGCAGTGGATTTCAACCAATCGGAAACCGTTATTCAACTATTCTCATGTGGTTTGCTGTTAGTCTTTGATTTCTCTTCAAAGAGATTTTTTTGATTCAGGCCGCTGTGTAAAACACTTTGTTCCTCTTCTCCTTCTCTCCACTCTGCTCCTCCATCAGAGTGCTATGCACCTCCCCCCCCTCTCTCTATCTCTCTCTCTTGCTCTCTCCCTTCTAGCCTTTACCATCCTCTCCCCTCTCTCTATCCTCTCATCTGCTTTACTCTCTCTCTCTCTCTCTCTCTCTCTCTCTCTCTCTCTCTCTCTCTTCTACCCTATTTGCCTCCCTCTCTCTCCCTACCCCCCTTCTCCTCCTCCTCCCTGGAAATAACAGATGGATTCATAACGACTTGGTATCTGGAGTCCAATCATCCAGTAATTACCCTTAACATGTCTCAATCTTATTCATTGATACATTTGTGATATAACATAAATATTTCAGATAATAACTGAGTCTTACATTTTCGAAAAATCTGGCGCAAATCAAAGCTGATCTTGGTTTTTAACTTTAATCCAGGGAAAATAACATCAATCCATCCTGGACATTCTAATGGCAACTGTCTAGCGTGATTGATTACTCTATTAATGTGTCAGATAAACAGCCACAGTCATCGTGTTTTAACATATTACTCTTGTACTATTTTGGAACAACTTACTCAACCTTTGTTTCTGCTATGTTTTGAACAAGCATTATCTGTCTGTGCGTTGATTCAGCACCCGCCACCCTCCTAACCACCTCCCCTGTGCTCCTTCTCAGGGCTCCTCCCTCTGGGTTTGGGGGGGGGGGGTTCCTTGTACTTGCAGATAAGTTAAATTAACTGGTTATTAATCATGTTTAGGGAATCCTGCTGTGACAGCAGCAAATGACAAATGTCCATACATATGGACAAGATAAATCCATATACTATATACACACATATATATATATATATATATACACATCTATACATGCATTTATATAGTATATGGTTGCCTTTAGAAGTTCAGACAGTAATAATATTAGATTAGAATATAAAACATGAATTTAGAGGGTTTAGTTCTGTTATATAATTTGGGCTTGTAAAGCCCTGTGAAACTGTGGCTGTGATTAAAGGCTGCACTAATAAAACCTGACGTGACTTGACTTGGAGGCCCAGGAGGGAGCTCCATGACGCAGCAGTCAGACCCACTCAGCGGAGTCGACCCCGGCCCAGGGAGAGAGCATCATTTAAGGGTGCGATGAGTGTGCCTGTAGCCACTCCTGGAGAGGACATATCGGATGCTGGAGGAGGAGATGGTCGATGCCATAATGCGCAAGCGATAGCAACAGGATGTGATTGAGATGGAACAGGAAGGTCAATACGGGAGTAATAGAATATGACCTTGTAGTCAAACTCCCGGGTAGGGAAGGCTGGCTTCCCTTCGCTGCTAGAGGGGGCTGTATTGATCAGCGCTCTCCCGTCAATTAGTTATGCCTTCATTGCCTGGGATACAGATATCACCATGGCAACGGGATAGCATATCCCGGCGTATTTCAGAGCATTCTACAGTTTTTAATTCCCATGAAATAGAATGAGGTGGTCCAAATATGGTGGTTGTTCTCTCGTGTGAAACGGCTTGGAGCAGGAGGCTGGAGTGGAGTCCTGGGAGGCCATCTCTCGGAGCAGTTTTCCGGATAACAGAGACTAATAAACAGCATGTGAACAGCAGCGACCTACTGATACAAAAGACACGAGTGCGCACACACACACACACACACACACACACACTGACACCAACAAACAATATGTCCTTGTAATAAGAATGGTACATTTAGATACTGGATTTGTTGCTATCGCCCTCTTTCTCTCTCTTTCTCTCTCTTTCTCATTCCCTCATTCTCTCCTAAACTCTCCCAGCTGGAGGCGTATCAAGCAGGAGTGCCCCGCTCTCTAACCTGTGCTGTCCTGAGGTGTGGGAGGCGTTGGTAAGGGTTTGAACAGGCTGACATTTCTTATCAGCAGCTTTGCCAAAGGACAGGTTTTTAGTTTGGCTCCTCAAATGTGGACGCTGCAAACCCTTAAGGGCTACGGAGCCCCTCCTGCCCTTATAAAATACAAGACACATGCTCGCCAAGACCTCAGCGCTCATTAGCCCTTCAGGGAATTATATCCTCTTCTATAGTTAGATATTTACTCTTTCATCATTTAGCAGACACTTTTGTCCAAAGTGTCTCGCAGTTAATTCAGATCCAGGTCATTAAGGAGCCGGTAGGGTAAGGCCATCTCTCTCTAGCATGCCGACAGTATATGTATATATATACATACAGTATATATACTGTATATTCATTAAAGCAAGCAGCAGTAAGTCCTTCAAAACATTATGACATGCTTACAACTATTAGTTAATCGGTTTGATAAACGGCTTGAAGTTTGTATTATGAATACGTGTCAGGTGTGCAGTGATAAGAGTGTGTTAGAAGGTGGTAAAAAAGGGGGATGAGCTGCAGAGGTGATACTAAGGTCATACTGCCGACGGCAGACCTTTTGGTGAGTGTTTGGAGCCAACAGCAAGTCAACAGTAAGTCACATCAAAGAACCCTTTCTCTCTCTCTCTACCTCTCTGCCTACCTCCCTCTCTCTTCCTCCCTCTCCCCATCCCTCTGTCTCTCTTTCTCACTTATTCACAACCACAATCGCTCTTGTTCTCTGTCTGTTTCGCCCTCCCTCTCTCCTTCTGTCTCTCTCTTCCTCCTTCTGTCTGTCTCTTCCTCCCTCCCATCTGTCCTTCTGTATTTCTCTCTCTACTTGTGTCTCTCTCCTTCTCTCTGTCTCCCGCTCTCTCTCTCTCTCTCTCTCTCTCTCTCTCTCTCTCTCTCTCTCTCTCTCTCTCTCTCTCTCTCTCTCTCTCTCTCTCTCTCTCTCTCTCCCCCTCCAACCCCACCACCACTCTCCTTCATTACTAACACTGATGAACAAGGACTAGAGAGCAGAGTTGAGATGCCAGGTGGGATCGAACCCTGAGCCCTGAGCAGAGGAGAGGACGGGGGGGGGGGGAGGGGAGAGGGAGGAGGAGGGGAGAGGGAGGAGAGGGAAGGTCCAATGGGACAGATAAACCCAGAGTCCAGGTTTTATATAAGCCTTGTGACGCAGACACCCCTTTTTACTCATATAATGGGATGGTCCGCTAGGGACATAGCCTGGGGGGAGGGGGTTTGGAGAGAGAGAGAGAGAGAGAGAGAGAGAGAGAGAGAGAGAGAGAGAATGTGGTGTGTGTGTGTGTGTGTGTGTGTGTGTGTGTGTGTGTGTGTGTGTGTGTGTGTGTGTGTGTGTGTGTGCGTGCGTGCGTGCGTACATGCGTGCGTGCGTGTGTGTAGCTGTGTGTGTGTAGCTGTGTGTGTGTGTGTGTGTGTGTTAAGAGACAGACAGCGTCAACAGTCTGGAAGTCTGAAGCAGATTTACAACAAAGTGAGAATATAGTGCGCTCTAAACGAGGATGTGGTGATGTGAAAAACAAGCGCCTCCTCTGAGACCTGAGTCATGATGGAAGGATAAATGGAGGGGACGTTTGATTTATTACCATTTTCCTCTTCTGACATTTACCCAGCGAGGCGAGTTAGAGGGGAGGGGAGGCATCTTCAAATTCTAGAATTTAACACTTTTACAAAGCAAATATTGAAGACCTTCAAGCCAAATCATTTTTTGAAACCGGTTTACACGGGGAAAACTGCGTATTTGTTTTCCAGTGTGGAACAGTCTTATTCAAATGCAAGGCTTTCAATGAAGGTCCCAGCGGAGATGCTTAGTCACGTTGAGTGACAGACCGCTCGTCACAAACAGAGCAGAATAGCATGAATACATTCATTAAGTGAACTATGAATCAACTTAATATGTAAGCACATGTACAGTGGTTAAAAGCGTGTGTGTGTGTATGTGTGTGTTTGTGTGTGAGCTGATCTGATCTGATCTGATCTGAGAGAGAGTGCCAAAGCCACAACAGTTAGACAGAGAAAATTTACACCACCTAAGTAGGCCAATGTCTCAGTCAAGGGATAATAAAATCTGATTAAGGTGATGAATTTAACAACCGATGGAACCATCGTCTGATTGGTGTAGTGCTGGCCAATCAGTGACGCCAGTTTAGCTCACCATGTTGCACCCAAATATTAATTTCTTCATTGTGTCCATTTGTCAGGATATGTGTGCGCAGTTTGGATCCCTCCATCTCTATCCCACCATTCCCACATCCCTCTATCCACAAAAAGATTTTCTCAATTTGACTTAAAATGTAAAATCTGTCAAATGTCAAATGACATCGGATGACAACCAGTGGCGGAGCTAGACTTTTATACAAGGGGTGGCCAGAGGGTGCCCGAGGCTTTATAGGGGGGTCCATATACCGGGCATAATAAAGGAAAATACTTACTTGTTGAGGGGGGGGGGGGCGGACGGGATTGTTGACGGGGGGGGGGGGGGAGAGCATGATTGCTTCGCACATTAACAGGGAGACCGAGAGCGAGAGCATAAATTGTGCTTTCAACGAAACATGTCAATCAACTAGGGTGGCACCTAGGGTGGCCAATCAGGTTCCGGCCCCCCCTCTGGCTCCGCCCAACCAAACAGTACACAAATGTGCCCGAAAAATACAACAATCAATGGATTCAAGGAAAAATATTATAGTAAGAGATAATAAATGAGGATTTCATTTAACCATGTATAATAATGTACATGTCAACGAAGAGTGCACAGACGATCGCAATCAATGCAGGAAAGCGCTGAATCTCCCAGCTGTTCTATAAGACAGGTAAAGTATAGTTAACATGGAGTCCCCATTAATCAAGGTGTCTGCTCTCGTTTAGCCCAGAAGTCGCCAGGAGGACCACTTCCTCTCAGTGCGCGCGCTGGGCAGATGGTCGGGCTCGGGCGCTCATGATCCGTTAAATTTGGAGGGTTGCTACGGTGACGCGGCGGCAAGGCTGCAGCTGGCGTTCTGCGCCGAGGCCCCCGTGATATGTAGACCTCATGCTGGCCTGATGGCACCTCCGGACTCGAACCAGCAACCCTACAGACGGAGATCTCATCTGGAGCAGTGAGGGTCATGCTTGGCGGATGCAGGGCGGGCATCGTACCCTCCGCACCTTCCTCACAGGCCCCTTGGTGCCACTCTGCCAGGTCTCTTTGGTTTGTTTTGCCTTGACCAGCTTCCAATGTTTGGAGAAAAAAAAATTATTTGACATGGGATAAACTGGAATAAATGATTACTGATCCAGTCTGTTCTGATGATGTCTGCCCTTCCGAGAGAACGCTTGTGAAACTATTTCTCGGGGTGTATTTGAAAAAAAGATGACCAAGAGTTATTTGTTAGAAATTCTTGGTGAAATGTAGGTGTCTTCACTTCTCTTCAATGATTAGCTGAACATCTAAACGACCTGCATTAACCCGGAGTTGTATCTTCGCCAAGCACATTTTGACAAAAATCTGAAATGTTCAATAACATATTTTTCTTCTCCTGTTTTCTCCTATTTCTGGTGATGTGTGTACATGTTGTCTCCTGTCTCCTCCTGATCTTTATCACACCATTACATTATCTGATACACAAAACACATTGAACATTTGAAAAATAAATTTCTTCTTTTTAAATCGATCCATAGTGGCTGGTGTTTTAGGAACTGCGACACCAGGGAATACAAGTAGACTGCCAAGACGCACTAACCCCACACTGACATACACATACACACAAACACACACACGCACACACATCAGGCCAATGGAAATAAGTTACCCAAGAGATTAATCCCAGATACAAATAAACATTATGAAATATAAAGATATAAAAATGTATGATTCTACATAGGATACATCAAAGCTATTTGCTAGCCTAGTCGATAGCCCAGCGGATAGCTTAGCTCCCCGTGAACCCATCGGACCCTCTATGGCCTCTGAGAGGAGCGGGTCTCTGGGCCCGGGGTGTGGCCTGCATTAGCAGGAGTGCCTACGCCACTAACCCAACGTCTGATCTGTTGTCAGCAGAGAGAGGTGACGTGGGCCGGCCGGTTCGGAGCGGGGCTGCACTCAGCAGACACATGCTAGCTGTCACGCCGGGGCTATGTGGGCCATGCGGCACACGTCTGGCAAGTACAAAGAACAGCACTCAGCATGCCTTTACACACACACACACACACACACACACACACACACACACACACACACACACACACACACATACATACCTACGCTCGCTCTCTGCTCATTGTCTTCGCATAAATAGTGCAGGGTGATGCTTTGTCTCCGCCCTTCATCTAGCGCCCGTTGGGACGTAACAAAACGCCCCCCAGGCCACCCAACAGCCCCTGCTCTGACAGCCTCCATATATCCTGATGTATTGTTGTTAATGTTTAAACGCTTTCACCACGGCGGCGCCAAATCACACAGTAATGGACTTTCCTAACAGGGAGACAGGAAGCAGAAAGGGGTTGGTTCTAAGTTGGGTTATGATTGATTGGGTGTGTGCAGGATGTTTGAAGATAGTGTGGAAATCGCAGCGGTAAGTAATTGATCTGTTTTTGCAAACAACTGACAAGTGTGGAGCTTTGCGTCCGACGTTAAAAAGAGAGCTGATGTTGCGCTAAGCTGTTTAAGGTCACTCTGCGTCCCTGCGCCACCGGCGCAGGTGAATCCCAGAGTAATGCCAAGCTAACGTGCTCTCTCCAGGGGAGCTGGCAGGCTGGGGAAAGGCTGAACTGAGTCATGATGGCTCTCTGACAGGTGTGCTCCGGAGACGGTCGCATTTCACCACCAATCTCTGACACTTGTTTACTGAGCTGCTGCAGAGCTGGATAGCTTACAACACCCAGCTCATGAGGATGAAAGAGCCAAACAGTGATTTACATTTATTTAACATGGCTGAGCGATGCCAGAGGAATCTCCTGCCACTTGCTGGAGATTAAAATACTTTATTCGTCATATTAGTGGGAATTTACTGACAGAAAAACATGTTTTCTTAAAGTAAACAAACAATTGCACCGTTACCTGTGGGGTTTACTACGAACCTCGCTGAACATACCCAGGCTTTCTTGGGAAAACCTGGATCGACAGAGACGCAACTCGCGATCAGAGTTAAATGGTACTATGACGCTCACTTAGGATTCAATTAGTCGAGCCAGGTTTTCTGCTTTAGGTTCAACGCGTGTTCACGTGAAAAGGGAGTTTATCACGTCATTTTACTCACCTTCACAAAATGGATAGAGCAAGAGCAGTCTATTTCACTCAAGAGGAACAGATAGTCAAAATTAACTCCTATGAGGAGTTCAAAAATCTGACAACAGCTAGGGGCAACACAATTGCACATACTGGCTAGGGAGGTGTGCTGGCAAAAAACAGCCAATCGTGTAAATTCTTAAAAGGTAAAGGATTCTGCATATAGTCGCATAGTATAAAATAACTATGCCAAATGATGAATTGTTCGCCATTAAACCCAGATTGATGATGATTTCAAAATGCACAAGAAACGTCCAACCTGCCTTGTTCTATAATTTAGGGAATTAACTTTAAATACACCCTATATAAGAAATGTATAGCATATGTTTTCAACCGCTGTGAGGTAGTGGCGGTGGCATAGTGGATTATTATAAGACCCGAACGCCAGTACCGGGGTTCAAATCCGTCGGTCCATCATCATGCCTTTTACCCCCATAGATGTGGTGCCAGCACGGCCTTAAGAACATGGGTTCAAGTTCGAAATAAGCACAAAAATATAATTCCATAAACTTTAGTGAATAAGTATTCCATATGACATATGATTTGGGACTTTTTAAGCTTCACACAAATGCGCATCACTTGGGAGATAAACCCTGCATGCAGAAATTCAAGATTGACGCGCTACCTCCACTCTACCACTCTCTCACGGAGACACATTGAGCAACAGTAAGCACTGTCTACATAAGGTCCAACAAGGACGATCAAATAGCGAATACCCTCTGATGAGAACCTGTATCTCTCATAAAGAATAATTCTCAGGCAATGCCAAGGGATCGTATCTGTCCCGAAAGACCCTCTGTCTCCGGGGAGACCCCTGTAGGTTGTGGGCTCCGAGGTCAACGGGAAAACCCACAAATGGTGACGACATTGTAAAAAGAGGGGCTAGGAAGCTGCGCACGCCGATCTAACCCGATAGACTAAGCTGAAAACCTGCTCCCGACCAGGTTTGGTTGACAGCATAAGTCACCATGGTGATACAGCGACGCTAAAAGAGAGCGACTTTCATGTCCCAGCTAACCCAGGCTTTGAGCGCAACATACCTCGCTAACCCACTAATCGAGGTTCGTAGTATACCCCACTGGTTTCATGAACAGATTGTTAAAAACAAATGAATCACTGTTTAGAATGCTGTTGCCCTCACTTTGCTGAACATGAACACGATATTTAGTTCAATTAGACTAGATACGACATCTAATTAGATTAGATGTCGTATTCTGCTGGTAATGCACACTGTACACGTAATTAATCAAGGTTAGTTACTTGTTAAGTGAAGGTGTGAAAATGTTAGCAATGTTGCTAAACATTTGCTAAAAGTCAGCATCACCCAGCAGCAAACTTGTTTGCTGGGTGATGGAAGATCTCTATGAATATATATAGATTTATATGTATATATTTAAATCATTTAAATAGATCTTCATAATCCACACTTTGCTCAGTGAAATAAGCCAGTGAGCTCCTAAGAAGTTACTAGGATGTCGCTGTCATCCAAATATTCACCTCTGTGCTCTGGAACCTTTCTGAGAAACTTTGGCAGAAATAGAGATGATAGAGGAAAAGAGAGGGGCATAAAACACTACATTGTTATGTTTTTTTCCAAGAAAAAAGATTGATTTAGACTGTAGAGAGACAGAAAGGGGAAACAGAGATATGTTGTGTTTGCAACAGACACAGTGTTAACCTCTAATAATAGCTGGTTTGACACACTGCTAACCACGGGACACCAAACACACCTCCTCCTTCCTAGAGGAGCACCTCTCTTAAATGTAGGAGAAGAGAAGGAGATGAGAGAGGATAGGAGAAGGAGAAGAGGAAGGAAGAAGGAGGGGATGGGGGAATGAGAGAAAGAGATGAGAACGTAAAGGAGGGTATGGGAGAGGAGAGGCGAGGAGAGGGATTGATTGGAGAAGGAGAGGAGCGGGGAGAGAAGGAGACGGGAGAGGAAAGAAGCAGATTAGGGTAATTGAGGGGAGTAGGAGGGGAAATAATGAAGGAAGAGGAGGAGGAGAGAACAAAAAAAGGATAGGCTGGAGAATGAGAGCAGAGGAGGCGAGAAGGAAAAATGAAAGGGAACAATAGGAGCAGAGAGGAAATGATGGGGAGAGGAGAACAGAGAGAAAGAAGAGGAGGGGAACAGAGGGAGGAGGACAAGAGGGGAACCAACCATCATCTTGGCTCTGACAGCTGGGGTTTCTGCTTCAAACAACCAGGGCTACAGCGCTTGATAAACTGCCAAGTCTTGTCTATTTTGGAAAGGACTGATCCATCGGGCAGACACTCAAACTACAGCAGAGAGCTGGAACAAAAGAGGAGGAGCGAGATGAGCCATGATGAGAATGTCAAAAGATGAAAAGATGAAGGAAGGTCATTTTGTTTGTGTGTGTGTGTGTGTGTGTGTGTGTGTGTGTGTGTGTGTGTGTGTGTGTGTGTGTGTGTGTGTGTGTGTGTGTGTGTGTGTGTGTGTGTGTGTGTCCTGTCCGTTTATAACGCAGCTTCTGCATGTCCTTTATAAATAATCTGATTATCTCCTACCGTATCCATACAATTCATACAATGCCGGGCCTCTCCGATGCAAACACGCGGTGAGGCCCGGCAGCTTGGTATGACATCTTATGGCCTTTCTCCAGCCACTGCTTCAGAGAGCAACGGAGGAGGTGTTACGTTTTCAGGGTCTTCCTCAAGGAAACCGGGCAATTCTAGGCAGCGATCGCACCGACAACAATACAAATATTTTACCTTGTGTGCGTCTACCTGCCCCTTTCCGGCCAGTTCTCTGGCGGTCTGAACCCTGAAATGGTGTTAACAAACGCTGTGACATTGAAAAGTACCATGGAACTCAGCTGGCTTCACGGTCGGAACTGGAACCCATTTTCTGCCACCTCACAACGTTCTGATTACAAATTTGGTTTACAGCCTTGGCCTCGGCGATTTTCCCTGCAAGTTGGAATCCAAACAAAGAGTGAAAAACAGCAGCAACTTCTTTATCGGACGACACACGTGGGACCATGCTTTGTGCAAGTGGAACAAGAATGACATCCCCTAACCGGCCTTGGCAGCTGTGCCTGCGTTCACCTATATCAATTCTCCCCGAGACCCCTTTTGTTCCCCCTGCTTTTCCATTTGGCGCGGGTGATGGAGGGCGTGGGGGGTATGCTCCACAGGACCGGGGACAGATTCTGATGAGTCCTCACGCTGGTCATCTGGTTTGTCAGCTCTGTCCAGACCAGACCCCCTACCTGAAATGCAAGCACATCTCTAACCACACTTCCCCGCTACTGGTGTAGCCACGCTAACACACTATCTCTCTGTTCTGCTCCTGCCTTCTCTTCCACTCTCTAGCTCTCTTCTCTGTCTCATCTATTCTGTTGTTTCTCAGTTTCATCTCAGGTCCCTGTGTTTATGCTTATTGTCATACAAACGTACTATTAGTGGTATTTGGTGCGTAATATATAATCATAAGTGTTTATTATTTATAACACAGAATTTACTATATAGTATTTGGTATTTATTATGTATTATACAGTATTTAGTATTTGGTATTTAGTATATAGAATTAAGTAAATAGCATGTAGAATATAGTATTTAGTCTACAGTATGCCGGGAATAGCATGTAGTATTTTGTTTATATTCTACAGTATGTATTATATAGTATTTAGTTGTCATAACTGCAGGTTTATTTTTTTCCCCATGTCATTTGCGTTTGTGTGTGTGTGTGTGTGTGTGTGTGTGTTGTGCAAGCTTCCCCGAACTCCCCCAAAAAACCTTCTATAACCCGTGACTCCATCACTCCAGCGTCTGACAGCGCCGTAATAACGTACATCGCTGTGACTTTCAAATGCAAAAAGGTAATTTTGTAGTCCGCTCACATCCCTGCCTTTCCCACATGCAACACAACCATTCAAGCGCAGATGATGTGAATGAAATGGAGTTTAGTTGTGACAGTGCCTTTTCCAAGCAATATTTCCAAGTTAAAAGGAAAATAATGTTTGGGTAATGAATGCAATAGTGTCTGACAGCTAGATGTGCAGTAAACAGCTGAATGCAACTCTGTTATTCAATGTTGATTTAACCACACTTTACACAAAGTATCTTCACAATGGTTGCGTTTGTTCTCATAGGGAATGCAGAGGGAAAACATTCACATTGAATAATTTCGGCATTTGACACATGAAGAGACTAGCAGTCCCAGGAAAGATAGATGACTGCTAGTGCCTTGCTCACCAGAAATATAATTTTGTAAGCCGTCTCCTGGATGTATTGATAAGAATGTGAGGGTTCACATTTTACATTTCAGTATCTAATTCTATCTTTATGCCTTGCTAGACTTGACTAGACGAGTATGTCTATCAATGGGCAGCGTTAAGATAGACGTAGGCTTAAAAATGTTCCTGGGTGTGCTTCGTTCCTGATGTCTGAATTTATACTTCTATCCATCTATTTCTATCTATCTAATGGACACAAGTTCCCTGCAGAATATAATTATGAGACAAATTCAGATTAAATGTTCTGTAGGTAAGATTGAATTATTATTTGATTGTAACTTGATTGATACGGCACCGCAGTCAGTGCGCTGTGAGGATGAGGATATCTGTCTCTGACCAATCAGGGCATGTCTCTCAATTGCTGGGGCGTGAAATGCTGCTCAATGGCAGGAAAATATAGGGAGTGAGGTAGCAGAAAGAAGGGGAGTTTTAAATTTGTTTGTTTTAAAATCTCTTCTACTCTTTCCTTCTCTCTCTCTCTCTCGCTCTCTCTCTCTCTTTCTCTTTTTACTCAAATCTAAATATGTGCTAAATGGCAAGGTCATTGAGATTTAGAAACAAAGCTACAATGTTTCCTCCCGCCGCACACAGATGCTTACCTCTGATGGCCATTGTTGTCCGAAATTGCTATAAAACAAAATCTCTGACGCATTCTCTTTTACCAAAAAACCCACATCCCACGTTATCCTCCGATCCCTACCATTAATCTATACTGTCGAAGGTTAGCTTCTGTCTGCTGGACAGACGATATTTCCAGTTCAGCAGAAAAACAGTGACGCTTTCGTTGCTCTTTTCGTCGGGCATGCGGCAGATAAGATAAACTGAATTATGCCGACCGTGGCCCTAAAGTTATGAGAGCAACGACACGGTAAGGAAACAGAACAGCTCTCCCGATGTGTGATGACTAAAGCAGTGTATTTATATGCAGATGTGGTCAGTCCCAAGGCCATTCTCCAGGAGGCCATGGTCTCTCCTGGCTGTATACGTTTGGCTGGGGGGGGGCCAGTTTAAAAGTAATGGCTGTTTGGACACCGACAAAAGATTTGCGCATCGAGCAGAGGAAGTGGACCTGTAGTGAACTGTGGCGTACGCGTATCAAAGGGTCCGAAAAAAACATGGAACGGTCCTTAATCAAACAGGAGCGATGTGGTTCTGTTTGGATTTCAGGTGCAAAAGCAGCCCTTGAAAAAAAACAGGCAGTATCTTTTATAAGAAGGAAATAGGCGAGGAATGGCTTTCGTGTTGAAAGGAGATATTACAGGCAGTAAAAAGTGCTGTGCCAGGGCCGCCTAATGTTTTCATAAACGACGAGAGAAGAGATGAGGAACTGGCTCTTTTTTTTTCAGGGTCATTTGAGGGTTTTTTTTTTTTTTTTCAGGGTCATCTCTATTTATCAAAAATGTTGCAAGGATCTTTACTGATATATTATGTCACAGAAAGACTGAACATGATGTGATTAACAGTGTGATTTATTATAATAAGATAAAATATATTTTTTGCTATGCTTTATGCATATTTCCAAGCAAATCTGTTTCAATTCATACAAATTAATTGAGGTTTAGACCTGTCTTTAGCTACACATAGCTGAACACTTTGTTAAACCAAAGGTTTGTCGATCTGTAAATATGACTTATTTACTAAAATAGTTACCTTTTGGAGTTTTCTGGAAGGTGAACAAAGATTATGAGACACATAAATCATCAATCACTCAATATAAATATACATTTAAAGGTATGAAATGAAAACCTAATATACTACACAATCCCGTCCTAAATGTTGCCACCACCCTCTCCCTTACATAAACCCCACCTTCCTTAACGTAGCCTCCACACTCTCCCTGATGTAGCACCACCCTCTCTCCATTACATAGACCCCACTCTCCCTGATGTCGCACCACCCTCTCTGTTACATAGACCCCTGAAAAACTCCTGAACTCCTTTAGTCTAGTCTAACTTTAGTCTAGAATTTTTTTTGAAAAAACTCGGAAAAAAAAAAAAAAAAACTCGGAAAAAATTCGAAAAAAAATTGAAAAAAACTCAAAAAAACTCAGAAAAATTGAGACCACTCTCCCTGATGTGGCACCACCCTCTCTGTTACATAGACCCCACTCTCCCTGATGTGGCACCACCTATCCTTGACGTAGAACCACCCTCTCCGTAACGTAGAGCCCACTCTACCTAATGTAGCCACTACCCCACCCTGACGTAGCACCACCCTCTCCCTTACGTAGAACCAACTCTCCCTGCCGTAGCCTCCGCCCCCCCCTCCCTGGCATAGCACCACACTCTCCCTGAAGTAGACCCCCCCACTCCCTGACGTAGCCACCAGCCCACCCTGACGTATCCAGCTCCACTACCCTTCACCTGACGTATCTTCCACCCACCCTGATGTATGTAACGTCAACCATCCCTGACAGAGACACCACCTCCACCCTCTCTCTGACTTAGCCCCTAGCCCCCCTGACGTAGTTAACCACGCTTTCCCCTGACATAACCACCACCCCTGCTGACGTAGCCACCCCCAGCGCCCCCTGACATAGCGACCACCGCCACCCTCTCCCTGACATAGCCGGATGAAGCCGCCACCCTTCCGTGCAGTAGGCCCCACCCGGCCGGACGTAGCCAGCCGGTTTGGCTGCCGTTCATCAGAGCACATGATTGCAGTGCGCTGGGTTATCGATGTGAAATATTCACCATTAGGTCTTACATCTGTTGTTCAGAGAGCCACTTACCCAGCCCAGCACCCCAGCTCATTGCTACATTAACTGTCCTCTGGAAGCCAGTGAGCCTGGATCAACTGGCCATCTGCAAGCCAATACACACACACACACACACACACACACACACGCGCACACAAACATACACACACACACACAGGCACACATGCCGAACACACACACACACACACATACTAACAAACAGACACACACACATTAAGAAACACATGCACGCACTCACCCACACACACATACTAACAAACAAAGACACATACACACACACACACAAATAACCCTGTGTGCTTCTTAAGGTGGCATGTGTGTGTTTGTTCGCACCACAGCTCCAGTAGGACAAACTAATCATGTTTCACACACTAGTAGCACACATAACGTGGAAAGCATTATCAACCACTATACACCCACTAGTACTGCACATACTATCACTAATCTAAACCTATGAAACACTACTTATTACAGCGGCCATTATACAGAATCTTACCCAATAGTATTTTATTGTATTTTAACAAAGCCTCTGTAAGCACTCTCCGTGGCCTTGTGTTTGAAGGGTGCTGTGTACATAAACTCACATCCTAGACAAACACAGACCCAGAGAATAGATGAGCAAGCAGATGGGCCACAGCCAGGCTAGCGGAGCCAGACCAGTAGAGACAGACCAGTTCAGCCAGACCACAAGAGCCAGGCCACCAGAGCCAGACCAGTAGAGCCAAACTACCAGAGCCAGACCAGTAGAGCCAGACCACCAGAGCCAGACCAGTGGAGCCAGCCCACCAGAGCCAGACCAGTGGAGCCAGCCCACCAGAGCACCGCCAGTCCAGCCAGTAGAGAAAGCAGAGGCCAGGTGGACCATATGTCCAGTTGATGTGTGAAGAATGATCTCAGCCATCTCTGAACACCGTGAGGAGAAGGGCACCTTGGACTTTCCAGCCGCCAAGGCACCCCTCGTGTTTACCGCCTCTCATTAGTTAGAGTGTGTGTGTGTGTGTGTGTGTGTGTGTGTGTGTGTGTGTGTGTGTGTGTGTGTGTGTGTGTGAGTGTGCGTGTGTTGGAGGGTGTGTTTCGAGGGGACAAGGGTAGCCAAACAAAAGCCCCCATATTAATTCTGCAACGATGTTGTCATATTACATTAGGTGTCCAGCTGCTTTGGTTATTGGCAGCACTGCATACACTCACCGCGGGAGCAGATCTTCCCTTCAGATGGACGGCCGGACAAGTGGTCAGCCCGGAGTACTACATGCCAGATACGGAGGTATGTTTTGTATCCAAGCTAGTGGTCAAACCTGACCTTTGGTACAGAGATGGAGTTGAAGGTGACATCAAGAGAGACTCCAACGATGAAGGTCAGGGGGTCACAGATTGACCTCACTCTACTTTAATGCATACTGGGATATGATAATGAATGAATGAGTGAACTGTACATAATACTGGGAGATGGTTTGAGCAACGAAGAGACCACCGGGAGGTGGTCGATGTATTTCCTTTTTTTTTACAGATCGCTTATTGGTATTTTTTTAAACACTTAGGTTTAATCAAGGCTCCTTCATTTTTAATCAGAATAAATGGGTAGGGGCTTTACTGGCATGATCTCCACCATCATTTGGAGGACGCCGGGTCCCTCTAACCCTAACCCTCATGTTTACCAGCTAAAGATATGCTACGGTACTTACCACTCCCTCTGATGTGTCATTTTCCTACAAGGTGTGAGACCACAAAAAGTTAAAATTAGAACACATTTTTCTTGGTAACTTACCTCAGGGCTTGAGAAAAACATGAACATTATTCATAGACCGCTGAGGAAAACCTGGGCTTTTCATTCACAGACATGTTTTGTCCCTGCATTTTGTATTCTTGTACCTTGGCATATGAGTCACTTACTGTCCGATGAGGAGGAACATTTGTATTTGTATTTGTTCGGAGGGTGTTGCTGAACGATGATTTGACGTGAGCTAGTGCTGTGTTTTTACTCAGCCCGTGGTTACGTCTCCGTTACCGACGCCGCGGTAGCCGGTCAAAAGCTTGATGTGATTTCATGCCGCTGTGCTCATGATACCCGCACCACCATCCCTCCATCGCGAAAGTTATTCAGATTGATCACGGTCGGGACAGTATTTCCATACCCTAATTCCATAAGCGGTCGCCCTGAGCCGAGGGGGGATCAGTGTTAATATCAGCTTATTTGTGAGGTGAAGTCAGACAACGAGGGCAGTGGACGTCGCTCATATCTACAGCGGAGAGAGAGCAGGGGGGGGAAGTTCAGCGTTTTGTTATTCTGCGGAGCAACTCTGGGTTTGGTATATCTAATAATGTCGCAGCAGAAGTGGCGTTGCACACAGAGTCTCTGCTTTTATGAATCTGACAACAATATATTCACCTCGGCAGCGATAAACACCTTGTTTTACCATTCCAGCAGCATAATCGTCTCATTTGGATTCTGTCGCCGGCTGCCTATGGCTGCTCACAGAATACTAATCTGTAGTTGAGTTGAGATAGTCTAGTATTAGATCTTCTGCTTAGTAGAGGATGAGCAAAACTTGAAGCGCCTCATCACCGATACATGGTCTAGATTTCTTAGAACTGGTGACTATCTAAAAGCGCTGCAGATGATTCCGGGAGGTTGATTTGAGTCCATCTTGTTGCCTCAAAAAGAAATGCGCTCAGAGCCGACACTGCGAAATAAACAAATACTTAACGAATGTTTGTGTTTTATAAGTAGTAATTATAATCAGGGCCGGCTAAAGATACACACCATGATATCAGACGTATTGATTTCTACTCTCGTCTGCATACAAATCAAAACACCAGCCGTTAGACACCTCCAGATAAACCGATGTTGAAGTAAGATCTACATGTCTGTTTCATTAGAGGCGTCGTAAACTTCCGTGACAGATAAGGTCACCTTGTGATTGAGAGGTGGTTGATATCGCAACTGGAAGCGATAGGTGTCATGTGTGCACGTTTCTGTGTGTGTTTATGTGCATTTGTGCATGCGTGTGTGTGTATGCGTGTGTGTGTGTGTGTGTGTGTGTGTGTGTGTGTGTGTGTGTGTGTGTGTGTGTGTGTGTGTGTGTGTGTGTGTGTGAATCTTTGAGTCATCATTGTGTCTTGTTCTGGGGTTGAACCTCTGAAGCCTGTGTTATGTTTGATTCACATGATCTAAAACCCACTTCCTGTTTCTAAACCTTAAAGTCCTGGTTTCATATCCACACGACAAGACCTTTAGTCAATCTACATGTCATCGTACCCTTCAAACCAAGCCTAATCTACGTTATTGCATAATTTAACCATAACCTTATACGTGTCAAAACCCTTCATTATGTAATCTGTAGGTTTAGTTTGAATCCTTCATAACCATTTTAAACTAAACTTCATCAACGGGTCATTGTATCATTCATAACCGCTAACATGAAAACCTCTGGATGTTTTTTTATACTCTGCCCTTGTGCGGGTGATTAACATGAGAGTCCAAATCAGTGAGCACTACAAAACAAAGTGGACAGCCATTACACCAGCGATGGGGCAGAACTGTCTCTCTCTCTCCATAATCAACCCACCGTTCCCTTTGGTTCTTTCTGTATTAAACATGATGAATATGAGGGCCAAAGTGCCCTCATTAAGCCCTGGAGCTGCATTGGGGAGCTCAGCTCGCCTGTCTGCTTATTTTACAAGTGTTTTATTTTTCGTATGATTCCGTGTCTAAGCCAGCATGCTAATCAACGGCCGGGCCAAATGCACACACAGACCCACCTGGGGGCGGGGGGGAGGCATTTATAAAACAGAACCACCGCAGGGGGAAAGTAGTCCTCCAAAACTCAGGTTTCATAAGTGAATTTTATCCCCCACTTCATCGATTGATCAACTGTCTTGCAGGGAAGGGATAACTAACCCGGCAGGGATAGGAGGATAGGGGTAGTGGGGATAGGAGGTAAGAAGACGTTAAAGGAAGGAGAAAAGGTAGAGGAGGAGGATTGTTGAAGAGTAGGGAGAGGATGTACAGGAGGAAGGGAAGGTGGAGAGGAGGTACATATGACAAAAGGTAGGAGATAGGTAGAAGTGGAGAAGGTAGAGGAAAAAAGACAAGGTGGAAGAGGAAAAGAAGGTAGAGGAGGTCAGTTCAACTCGAGCGCTGATCAGCCTCAAAGCATCACCTCATCATGGCAACACATTAACCATTAATTGACATTAGTTAATACAGAAATGAGTCCTGACTAATAGTAAATTAATAGTGAACTAACGGTCTAGCAATAATTTACTTGACCATGCTGATCATGTTCATTCATGTTAACTAAGATCATGGTATTCTTGTTTAACTAAGGAATTAAATTATTCTGTAGGGAAGGGAAGTGCCTCATAGACCACAAGACTACGGGAGTTGCCTTTATTTTCACACAGAACAATTGAATAGCGCACCATATACCCCGTGGACATAAGTGCCTTGGTGCAGGTGTCACTCCAGCTGAACCCATCTGTCAATGAGGTGCAACCCCCCTTAAACACACACACTAATACTGAGGTGAACAAGAACCAGGGGGGCGCTTTTAGTCTAAACAGTTCGATATAGCCCGAACCGTCCCAGAAGCCCTTGCGGCAACCCAGTACCTTACTTTATCCAAACGTAACCCTAACCCCTATGCAGAGGTGGGGAGTAACAAAGTACAAATATTATCAGTTTTCAGGTATCTATACTTGAGTCTTCATTTTTCTAACAACTTTTAATTTTACTTTTTAACAAAAATATCAATACTTTCTACGCCTAACATTTTCAAAACAGGCTCATTATTTTCATTACGATTCCAACCTAACTGGATGGGAAAATAACACATAAAAAAGTCGAACCATCAGTGCATATCAGTGCATGACAGACATAACAAGTTGAAATGACGTCAAAGACGGAGAGGGAGACGGAGACAGAGAGGGAGATGGAGACCAGAGGGAGACAGAGACGAGAGGGAGACAGAGACCAGAGGAAGCCTTCACCGCGGAGAAAATGGCATCTATGTGAGAACTGGAAGCGTAGCAAGTGAGGAACCAGCAAACATTGCATACGGAGCAGATTTTGAGCAGCGACAAGACATTCCCCATTCATGGCCTTATTTAAGAGCAATGTTTAACTATGTCGGTGTTAAGTACAATTTTTGGCGAATGCCAACCTAAAATGATTTTGGGTAGTCCTGTAGAGATGAGAGCATTTCTAACAAAAAAAGTAAAAAACTATATTAGACCAGTGCTCTCATTTTGATTATTATGTTTAGAGTTATGTTGCTGACTTTGAAAACTGATTTGCAAATTGGAGCAAAGTTAATGTTCATTATTTTTAGTATATTTTGAGTATACGGTAGGTGAGCTCCCTAGCGAATGCTCTGGCACAGCTGAGAGCCACAACAGCATCACTTGCATCCTGCTAAAAAGTAGCCTAACTTAGGTTTGCGATTTTTATTTTGGTTGAGAGTAGGCTAGAGTTACTGTGTTTCGTCATTCTCCACTACTTTGTACATTACTGCATTGTAGTAATTCACTGGAGCTTAGTTTGTTTGGATTACACACTAGTTGGATACATTGCATTCTTTCGTAGTGGCGACTTCTCTACTGCAAGGGAAGCTCGGCTTCCCCTAAAATTTCAAAAATGAAATGGTCAGATATATACTGTTGTGTTAACATTTGAACACGTCCATCTCGAAGACGAGTTTGTTCAGAATCAGCTGCTTATCGCAGGTCGACTGACTCGATTTCCTTCTCATACACTCCCGTAGCGTCACAGTGCATTTGCCTGTTGAAGCTCAGCGTCTCATCCACTTCAATGGGGCTGTTTAGAACAGCTTTTTTAGTGTCGAAAGTCGACGGTCATTGGATAATCCTGCGATTATGTCCCTCCCACGGACGCTCAGCGTCTCTCGGGTGAATGGGGTAGTGGGCTGGCCTGAACGCTGGGCTTCCCCTCTTTGAGAGACCAGCAGCCGCCTCAGTAGGCCTACGTCGTTCGTTGGTAAGGTAGGTCTGAAGCGCTCGTAGAACCGTCAGCTCTGCCGTAGTGATGTTACAGCTCCTGCAGTCTCCGCCACTGTACAGTAACCCCCTTAGAAATCCCTGTTGCGCATGTTCATTCCAAGTTCGCATCCATAGCCAACTGAGGCCAAATGAAACGGCATGTTTGAATTAAGTGTATTGTCTCGGCTGTTCTTTATTTTGTGCTGTGGGTACAGCTGGCAAGGTCAGCTTCCAATAATTAAAAAAACTCGCCACTTCAAAAAAATATTTTATTTATTTTACAATTCAAAAATGAACAAAACTGTCTTCTAAATTAAGGAAATGATACAGGGAAATGAATAAACCATTACAAGCAACGAGTGAACTTAATAAGCGATCAAAATACTTTTTTCAACCACCACCTCTTTCTCTTGACATTTAGTTTTCACCTGACCAATGCGACCGATGTAATTAAGGCAACCTGGTCTCAGAGGAATCCGTGAAATGAGTCGGTCTACGTCCCGTATAGTAGCCTATATTCTTAATTTAACGTCTTTAATGGTAAGAGACTGCACGGGGATGGATAATGAGCGTTGTTTAAGATGAAATTGCAATGCCACAATGACACCTTCAGATATGAGAGACCTCCCTAGTTTTTTGACTTTGTTGCCTTTTTGGGAGCTTGGTTCCCTCTGGCTCCCACGTAATTTGAACACTGATTTATACATTTGCAGGGCATGTAATGGGGGCATGTCGGAATGGCAGCATGTAACCATAACAACGGCTAATGTGTAATGGTAATCGTTGGTCCCGTTAAAATAATGTTAATCAGCTCAAGCCCAACGTTATCTACAATCATTGTTCTGGAATCAAAGATAATACCGTTAGCATCTACAACTTGTATTTAATAAGCCTAAATTGTTCTGTGCTGTGTCCTGATTGGCTGAAGAGAAATAGCCACATTGTTGCGTTCTAAAACTGGACCTGGCGATTTGACATGTACTTTTCAACATTTAAGACACACACAGTAAAGAATGTGTGTACTTTTGTCACACAATGTTGATGAATGGTTAATAAATTGACCCTCATTGTAAAGTGAATTAATACTTTATATATACTAAACTAGACTTCATTACTTATTATCATTGTTTTAGTTCCTCTTATTATTCCGACCCTCTTTTTATTTATGTTATTGTGATTTTTTATTGATGCTGTTACTTATTTTATTTTATTTGTAATTATTTTTACTTCCTTTATTGTCCACTTGTAGCGTTGCTGCTATGTGACTGTTAAGGAAACAAGCCTAAGAAACGTACTCTTGTGTACTTGTACGATAAGATGTAATAAAATTAGTTCTTATCTGAATCTGAATCAAACATTTGTACGAACATCAGAAGGACAAGTTGAGTAGTTTGTGATAGAAGAAGCACTTTGAGGAAACAAACCTATCGTTTTTTTAAAAACACTTTAGCTGGGTTTTTTGTAACATTGTATTATTTGTATGCAATTAGGGTTTTTGTGTGTGCGTGTGTGTGTGTGTCCTTGTTCCTCAGCCCGGCTGTCAGCAACACAGTGGGTGGTGATTGTTTTCGTCCCAGATTCAAACAGCCTAGTTGGACCATGTGGAGTTTTCTGTTTGTCTCTCACACACACACACAGAGACACACAACCACATACACACATACTGTACACGTAAGGGCGAACACACATACTCTATCTCTCTCTCTCTTACACACACACACACACACACACAAACTTTCTTTCTCTAACACACACACACACACACACACACACACACACACACACACACACACACACACACACACACACACACACAGTAGTATCAGCCTCCTCTTCCAGAATGATGGCCTCCAAATGAGGTGGGCAAGGGGGGTTGCATGTGGATGCCTTCACACCCAGCCAATAAATCTATATGGACCACTTACTGCTGCTCTTCACTATGTCCACATCACACACAGCAAACACAGTCACACAGTCCCAAGCATGCATGCACAATGCGCACACACATGCGCACACTAATTCCCAAACACACAAAAAGATTGCATTTCACATACATTGCACAATCACATATACACACATAATTACCACTAACTTCACACACACTTTTACACACACACACACACACACACACACACACACACACACACACACACACACACATGCTCATGTACATAAATGCAGGCAAACCCTCAGTGTGTCCCTTCTTTCCAGCTGAGTGGTGATGAGGTAACCGGACAGCTTGGAGCAGTGGCGTGACATGTGACATGAAGCAGAAACATATTTATTCATTTATTTGTGTTCATGTTCATGTGCATTCCATGTGTGTGAATCTATTAATTATTTGTTTGTTCATGTTCTCACTTTGTGTTCATGGACATCCCATTTGTGTTCACGTTCACTCTGCGTAGTCACGGTCACTCTGTGAATTCAGGTTCACTCTGTGTATTCACAGTCACTCTGCGTATTCACGTTCTGTTAACTCTGTGTTCACGTTCACTCTGCGTATTCACGTTCTGTTAACTCTGTGTGTTCACGTTCACTATGTCAGCATTTTGTAGCGCTTTCCGAAATGTGTGTATACAAATACAGTTCCTTGATATCTACTTTTTAACGGACTATATCCCATGATGCATGGACATTTTTGATTTACATCATATTCTTCCAATGAAGATGTTCAGCACAGACATGTTCTTTATGTAAATTACGTTGTTGACATGACCAAAACATGTCACTCCGAGAGATTTCCAGTGCATAAGATGTGTTCGGATGATCCCTTTTCTCTGCACTACTTATTCTTTACATAGTTGACTATGTAATGTTCACTTTATAGGGATTAAAGGGAACTAAGTGAGCTAACACAACCTGGTCTCTACCTAGACACACCCACCTTTAGGTCTCACCTGGTTGTCACTTGGTGATAATCACAGCTGACATCGTTAACCTGTCTGACCTGCTGTTTCCACTTCTCTTTGTGTTTCTGCTGGCAAATCGTTTTCTCTGTGATCCATCGGTCTGGTCTGGCAGCAGCTCCAAACGGGCAAAGCATGTTTTATGGATCTCCCGTCAATGCCTTGAACAGACTGAGAGAAAACAGATACCGTCTTTTACGTATCAGGGGGTAAGCTAATGGCATGCGTCAAAGGACAAGAATTTCTTGACGTATTGCATTACAAAATGTCAAGCATAAGTATTTATGTAAGAGATGCTTTGTAAATAAATAGTGGATGATGTTTTTGAACTTCAAGAATGTGCTAAAATCTGGAGCATGTTGAGAATATACCTGATACCATTTACAGCGTGGCACCCACAGTTTTAAGTTTACAGTTGCATTTTACTGTAGGGTAATAGTGTTCAATGATCGGTGGTCATATTCAACATGTTCATATAAGTTATGTTAAAGAGATTGTATTGATCGTTTCATTCATGTGCTGCTCCTGCACACAGAGGTGCTTCATATAAAACATCTTCTGCTCTTTTGTTACTTTCGATACTAAATTGAACCATTATGAAGATGATGCTGACATTTATGCGAATGAAGACACAAATATATTCAACGATTCTAAGGATTTATGGCGACAATGTACTAATCAATTCCAAAGCCGTTCCAAAAATAACTCATTATTACATCAGATCCAGCGTAGAATACCAGGTTTCCCAGGGCTACTGAACAACTAGGAGGCTGTGCCTTTTATTCCAGCATCACTCTTTTTAAGGGACACTGAAAGACGAGCATGTGTCTCTGTCTAGACGACGACACACACACGGCAGAATGTGTGGCGAAGGCGTCACATTGTTTAAAAAACACATTAAAACCAGCCACGGCACCGCGGTGGCTTTTTGATTACGGAAAGCGCTCTCTGATGTGCCTACACCGCTCCTAAAATGTCTTCGTTAAGCGGCAATGGAGCAGAGGAGGTAAACAAAGCCGTGTGTGTGTGCTTGTGTGTGTGAGTGTCTGGGTGTGTTTGCAGTGACTTCAATACAGCTATGTCTTCCCCAAAAGTTTAGTGCTTTCCTAAAATATGGCTTTGGCTCAGCATGGTCATAGCATGGCATTAGCATGGTGTTCGCATGGTCTGCGCATTGGTCTATTTTGGTCTCAGCTTGGTGTGGGCATGTTCTTTGTACTGGGGGACTCCACCATCTCCTTCTGATTATTATCCTCCTGCTCCTTCCCCCCTTCTGGAACAAACATCCGAACATCTCCACAATCCATCAACACCATGATCACCCAAGAAGAAGGTCAACATTTTGCAGTACCACAACAAAAGCAATATCCTTTATTTTGTGTACACTAACATTTTTCATCTTAATCACTCGATCCTATCCATAAATCACTTGAAAATAAATAACATTGGTTTAAGGTTGGTTAAAACAGCAACAGTGTTTTGTAAACCGGAAAAAAACGATCTCTCTCTCTCTCTCTCTCTCTGAGAGTGAGGGTGATAGGGTGGGGGTGAGGGAGTGTTTTTTTGGGAGGAAGGGAGGGTGGCCGGGTGAGAGGAGAGGAGTGAGGGAGGGGGGAGTTGGCATGTTTGGCTCCCTGACTGCAGCTCATCAAATCAGACAGGGGAGCTGGCTGTTGTGATTGTAATGGGCGTGAGGTTGGACCCAAGAACAGCACAGACTGAGACCAGCGTTGAAACAGTTCAACAGTGTCCAAACAGGGTCGTTAAATCCACAGCAGGTACACAAGAATAGTCCACAACCTGAGCTAGCCAAAACAGTCAGACTTTCTAGCAGAGATCGCCGGGGAGGGAATCCAAGCAAACTGGAGACAGACAAGGGGTGAGCAGGCAGAGGGGTCAGGGACAAGCAGGGTCGAAACCAAGGAAGCAATCCGGGAAATAATACTAGAGCTTTGCATGCTGCTAAAGACAATATGGCAGAGACTGAGTGGAAAGAGTGGGTTAAATCAGGTGAGGGAACACAGGTGAAGGTGGGTGCACTGATGAGGTGGGGGTGGCAGGCAGGTGATCAGGAAACGTACTGGCAGTAGGATGGAAAGCCAGGAGCGGACCATGACAGGGATGGTGACTTGGGACCTGTAGCAGGGGAGGTGGGGACCCAGGGCTGTTAGATATTGAGTGTTATCACGGTATCATAGAAGCCTTTCTTAATCCACCACCAGCTCACACAAATACATGACCCAGGTATTACACTGTTGTATTCTTCAATGGTATTATGCAATGGTATTTTTCCAGCAGTATTATCCATGTATGTTATTGTCCAGTGGTATTTTCTAGCGGTATTTTCCATTTATATTATTATCCAGTGGTTTTATCCAGGGTTATTATTATCCAGTGGTATTATTATCCAATGTTATTATTATCCAGTGTTATTATTATCCAGCGGGATTATCCAGTGGTATTATCTGATGGTATTATCCAGTGTTAATATCCAGTGGTATTATTATACAGTGGTATTGTCCGGTACCGCCATCGCTAAGAGCAAGCAAAGGTCGTACAGCGAAGTCACAACTCTTCTCTGTTTTGGCACCACAGTGGTGGAACGAGCTCCCTGCCGATGTCAGGACCGCAGAGTCGCTCACCAGCTTCCGCAAAAGACTCAAAACTCACATGTTCAGAGTTCACCTAGACTCTGCATAGCCATCCAGTCCCCCCCACCTCCTATTGTATGTTGTACATCCTGACACTTAATGTACGCACTTATTGTATGCACTTACTGTATGTTGTATTTATTCATAGTACTTAATTGTGTAGCAGCTGCAGTAGCTAGCTATCATTGCTGTATATGGGGTATGGGTAAGCCTAGCGATTGTTAGTACGTGCACTTCTTGGTTCTATGAACATCTTTACTGTACCGACAGCGATATATTGTTGCACTTCTTATGACAAATTTACTTATTGTAAGTCGCTTTGGATAAAAGCGGCTGCTAAATACCCTAAATGGAAGTGGAAATGTAAAATGTAAATTATCCAGTGGTATTATCCAGTGGTATTATTATTAAGTGGTATTATCCAGGGGTATAATTATCCAGTGGTATTATCCAGTTGTATTATCCAGGGGTGTTATTATCCAGTGGTATTATCCAGGCGTATCCCATTTTTAGGTCTGAAAACTCTTGTGATCCTGACTTCAGCAGCATGTGTGCCTACGCCTAAGCTAGAAATGTCGTCGCTATAAATCAATGCATGCAGTTGGTGTTTATTTACAGGATGTGTGTATCCCAAGGACCTCCTGCATTCTAAATAGGTTCTGCATGTTTAACATATGTGAATACATATCCACATCCGCCTATACCTTGTAGAAAGTTCCTGTGACCCCCATCTGCAAATCAGGTCACACCAAGGGGGGTCCCAATCCCCAGTTTGATTAACCCTGGCATAGCGTGGGCTGTGCAGGGTCTCTGTGCAGAGACAACAGACCGTAAAAACTGTTCTCTCTGCAAAGCGCAGCGCTCTGTCAGCGTGCTCTCTGGAAGGGGTTCAGTGTGTGCGCTTTCATGTTTTTCTGGCTTGGTGATAGAGTGGGGGGCTGCACACTGCTGCTCTGGCTGAACTGGGCCACTCTTCAATTGCATGCTGCTTGTACAAGAGAAGCAGTTCTCCGGAAACAACTGTAGGAAGATTGTGGAAGATTTTCTCACATGCTCTTAGCTACACATTAACGTGTTTCTTTGGACTTGGTATGAGCATAATACCCAGGTTTGGTCTTCACTCTTCCTCCTTTTCACCCTCTATTTCTTTCTCTCTCTCTCTCTCTCTCTCTCTCTCTCTCTCTCTCTCTCTCTCTCTCTCTCTAAGGAGAGAGACAATACCCTCCTCTCCATCATCACCATCACCCCCAACACCATCATCATCACCGTCGTCATCAACACCAACATCACCATCATCATCGTCACCATCATCTTCATCATCATCATCATACCTTCCTCTCCATTATCATCATTGTGCCTTCCTTCCCGTCATCACCATCATCATCATTATCATCATCAGCACACCTTCCTCTCCATGAGGTGCCCGACAATGTTTATGTTCCAGTCTCTGACTCTTTCAACATAATAACTGTGAACACCTTTTAGAGGAGAGAGGAGGAGAGAGGAGTAGAGAGGATCAGAGGAGAGAAGAGAAGAGGAGAGATGAGCAGGTGGAGCAGATAGGAGCAGGAGAGGAGAGAGGAGCAGGAGGGGGACTCTGCGGACCCCTATCGGGGCATATTGTTTTCCAGGCATAATTACAAATAATGATATTACTTTAAGTGGCTGAGTCGCTATAGGCACCATTAGCACTAGCCCCGGAATCTATCAACATTCACTATTTTCCACTTGGGAAAGACGGCAAGGGCACCGGATCACAAAACAAACATCAGTCTCACATCTCTAACAACGTGTGTATTCAAATATTCCAAAAAGTTTCCATAGTTGGTAGAGTTTAAACAGTTTTGGTCAAAATAGCAGAATTTTACCTAAACTTCCTACTAGTTGAGGCCGGAGCTACACAGTATACTAGGTTGAGTGTTTGACTCTCGGAGCGTTTGTCTCAAAGTGTGTTTGATTACTTATCTTAATCTACTATTTTCTAAAAAGTAAGATCATCGTGGGGGTTTTAGCAGACTGCTTTGTAATTGTTATCAATGGAACCAAGCGCTTTGCTCACTGCTTTTGCGTTGCCGAGTGCCTCACATCTTTCTGAACATAAACTGTAGAAAAAAGTGGCCTACGTCATTGTAGGTTTAGATGTAGCTGTTTCCTGGTTGTAGGTTTAGGGGAAGCTGTTCCATGGTTGTAGGTTTAGATGTAGCTGTTTCATGGTTCTAGGTTTGGGCGTAGCTGTTCCATGGTTCTAGGTTTAGGTGGAGCTGTTCCATGGTTGCTTTGCAATGGAAAACAGGCGCAACGCACTGTGCTTCCTTTTCCCAGGCTTCAGCATTCGGCTGTGCAGTGCACCCTAGTTTTACAGCCTGCAAAAGTGCACCTTAATCTTATTTAACCTTTGTTTAGCTTTTTCATGCTCCCATTACATATTAGCCCATTATGGCACGTATCCCCCTACCAACTGCCCTAGAAGGAGGGATCCCTGTTCTGTGTTCCTTCTCCTTCTCTCTTCCCTCTGCGTTAAGCTGTTTCTTCTATAAAGGACAACACCATCTCTCCTGGCGTCACTCAAACATCCTTTAGCAATATTATTCATGAAAATATATATTTATCCTGCTAATTCTGCCCAAGAGCATTTCAGGTGCATGGACCTGCCACAAACTTCCAAAAACTCTGTACTGAATGACGCACATTGATTCCAAAAGAACAAAGTACCATATTGCCATTGTTAACCTTCATGGCAAGCGCTAAATACTCCTGGGCAGGATCAGCAAAAGAAGGTCATTTTGACAAATTAGATTGGCAATGGGTGAATGCTTTCGTGACGCCAAGACAGATGCTTACGATAGTTTTATTACACTGACTGGTTGTGTCCGTAAACACCTTTACTGAGCTTCGGGCTAGGGAGGTGATGTATAATAAAGGCCTGTGAAGCCATTTGTGACTCGAACTGTAATGGGGTGCATTTCACTCTGCAGGGTGGGTGTGACTTTGGGTGTGTTTGATTCTGGATGCGTTTGACTCTGTGGGAGTTTGTCTGAGGATGTTTTTGACTCTGACTGCGTTTGTCTCTGCAGGGTGCATTTTACGTGGTTGTGAGCTCCTGCTAGAACAGTCATTAATGGCGTCTCTGAGTTGAAGGGGGAGCTGTGCAGGCGTGTCACGGCTTGCCACTGAGCAAGCTCAGTTCTGTGCAGCTGACGGATCAGATCAAGGGAGGGATTGGATACTGGGGGAAATTAGTCTCCATGTTTATTGGATCAAAGTGCAGCGCTGACGTTCCCATCATGCAAGAGAAATCTAGATCTCAGACACAGAGAGAGAGGCAGAGAGAGACAGAACAACACTATGTTGATCATGAGGAAGAGATGAAGAGAGACAGACACAGAGAAAGACAGGGAGATAGAAAGACAGACCGGCACAAAGAGAGAGAGAGAGAGAGAGAGAGAGAGAGAGAGAGAGAGAGAGAGAGAGAGAGAGAGAGAGAGAGAGAGAGAGAGAGAGAGAGAGAGAGAGAGAGAGAGAGAGAGAGAGAGAGAGAGAGAGAGAGAGAGAGAGAGAGAGAGAGAGAGAGAGAGACTGTTGATCCTGATGAAGAGAGACTGGCAGAGACAGATAAAATGAGAGAGAGGAGAGAGAGAGAGAGAGAAAAAAAAGAGGATAGAGAGGGGAAGGGGAGAAAGAGAGAGGAAGGAATATTTCATATAAAACTAAATAAAACTAGAATTTAATCTGAGACTGTAGATGGAAGGTCATATTGTCTATATTTACATACATATTAATACTAGTATGACTATATTTTAGATTGTGCTAAGATAACACTATATTACTTTACAGTTATTGACAAACCTCTGATGTTTTAGACCGATTGGCAGACAAACAGTATCTAGCATTGTGTATTCATTATAGCCCTTTTCAGGCTAACCACATTAGATGCATTGAACTAAAGATTTATAGGTTTTATCATATAGAAATATATTGACCTGTGTGTGTGTGTGTGTGTGTGTGTGTGTGTGTGTGTGTGTGTGTGTGTGTGTGTGTGTGTGTGTGTGTGTGTTCGACACACAGTACAGAGACTATGAATGCAATGACAACAATATGTTGTAGACCATTTTTCACCATAACCGGACACATTTATTGTAATTATTCCAGAGCTGGAATTATGTCCAGATATTGATTCTCCCAGAGAGGTGCATCTCTCCTTGCAGGAAAGTCACAAGTTGGCATATCCCTTGGGGTTAGAAACTAGATCTGGATTATACAGTACTTTCTTTCTTTGTTTTCCCTCTCCAATCTCCCCTTTAATTGGGTACCCCATACATCCTCTCTCTCTCTCTCGCTCTCTCTCTCTCTCTCTCTCTCTCTCTCTCTCTCTCTCTCTCTCTCTCTCTCTGTAATGTATGTACACATAGACATAAAAACTCCCATAGTTACATCTTTTTAATTTATTTTCTCTCTTTCCTGTCGTCCCGCTCAGTAAGCACAATGAGAAGACAGGGAACACAAAAGTAAAAAATGGAATATAGAGAGAGCGAGCTAAAGAGGTTTAAAGGCTATACAAGGCTAACAATATATTCTTTCACTCATAAAAACTGAAATCCACTCCCTCTGTATTGAGCCAATAGTGGGTGGGGATTTTATTATTATATGATTCTCTTAAATTGTTTTATATTATATAGATCTCCAATAGCAGTGTTCAGGACTTGGGAGAGAAGCCTGTTTTTAAACCCTCACCGAGCTGATTAAAGATCCTCTCATTGGTAACTTTGCCTCTCTGTTTCGTTCTACTCCTTCCTTAGGAGTCAGGGGAGAGATCAGCACCACCCCCCCGCACACCAGACCCCCCTAGGGTTGATCCAGGACAACATGGGGTGAGCCGTGGAGCAGGTCACCTCTACCGTCTGAATGGAACCCCAGAAGAGCCTCATCGCCTGGTGACATCCCGGGGAAGTCAGGGAGGATATTCAGGGGACAAGAGAGTGAAAGTCGAACCTGATGTTATCCAGCCCTCTGTCCTTGTTCATTCTGTCCTTGTTCCCTCAGGTAGGTGAGTGGTAGGGCTAGGAGGTAGCTGGTGACTGCAGCGGACCCGTCGCTGCAGTTCCAGGAGTCTGTTGAATAAAAGGAAGATGTTTAGCCACATTAATGTAATGGTTTTACTTTTTACAGAGATTCAACTCTATACTTGCTTTGTTGTTAGTGCTGTTTCCCGCATTTCCGCTGGAGGGCTTCATCTGGTGAGAGAACGTTTGACTGTTTGACAGTTTTGATAAATGTGTCCATTTCCTGTTTATATATTTTGCTTGCGTGTCCACATCAAAGGAAGTCGAAGTGCACGCCGCATTCTACAACGCGTGACTTTGGAAGCAGAGGTTACCTTGTTTACAAATGAATGCTGGCCAATTTCCCAGAATGCTCAGATTAATCACACTGATTCAGGAGAGTGTGTGTGTGTGTGTGTGTTTGTTTGTGCTGCTGGTTTCGTGCAAGGCTTACGAGTCCTGAATTACCAACACATTTATTGATGCAGAGCTCAATTATATTCACATGGATTTTCAAATAACAAATTGATGCTGATGTGATGTGCATGTATGAGCATCAGGCACGCACAGACAGACACACAGGCACACACAAACACACACTCACACACACACACACACACATACATTGAAGGGCAGAGTGTTGAGCGTCTACTAAATGTAATGTGTGTGAAGGGTAAAAAACAAGGAAAAGTGTGATTCTATTACTGAAAGCGGTGGTATTGAGGGTACATAGGTCAGGACAAAATGATAATTGGATAATAAAATTGATTCCCCACCTCTGTTTTATTTGCTTCAGGCCCAAAACGTCCCAATTCTCTTTCTCTTTTTTCCCCGCCTATTCTCCTTTCCTGCATACAGGAGTAGAAGTAGGAGGAGGAGGAGGAGGAGAAGGTGATGGAGAGACGGTATCCCTTTCCCACACCAGGGAATAGAGGGAGAGGGAGAGAGAGAGAGAGAGGTAACAGAGCTATTTTCGTTGGACTCTTCGGTATGTAGGTCTAGGTGATTAAAAGATGTCTTGTACTCACCTAACTTCTTAATACTGCCCCCACATCCTGTCGTTCCTCTCAGGCTCTCATAGCTTCAGTTTTCATAGCTTCATCACCTCCCAGACACTTCTAGACGCCAGCTCTTCTGTCAGACCTTTAATGAATACAGTTCACAACCTTTTTTCTGTTTGCTCTACTTTGGATCAAGTCCCTGTTTATTGTTCTCGCTGTAGTTAGATTTGATTACATTACAACTATCGTAAAGAATAAGAAAGTGTGTTGACTATAGTAAAGCTTGTGTGAATGTATAATTAATGATAAAGTAAAGGTCTTTGTTCCGTCGTCACTGCGGAAACCCTCTGGGCTTCCTCCTCTAACCCAAATCCTTCTCCTGGCTGAGGAATGGCCGTCTGTGCAGTCACCTCCTGGGACCAGAGGAGGGGAGCTGGCTCTCTACCACCCAGCCACCCGCGTTATTAACTGTGCTATTCTACTGTTGTATTTACTGTAGGGGTTCTACAATCTACAATCATAGAGTAGTACTGTCGCACTATACAGGATTATCGTATTAAACTGTATTATACAGTGTAGAATAATACTCTGACTGTGGTATTATACACTCACTCCCTCACTATATTGTATTACTGTAATACTATACAGTCATGCCTGTAGCCCGCTATGAGGTCACCAAGGGCCGGACCTTGGGCACTTTTTTAGAGCTAAAAATAAAATTGGAAACTCAATACAGCTTTATGAAGAATCTGCGGTTGAGAATGAGTGCATGCTTAATTCAGTTTGGGATTCTTATTTTGTGTCAGCTGTGTGAGACATCGTGTGGTGCGCATGCAAGCCGAGCACAACCTACCCCCCTCACAACAAAACTGAACCCCCCCAACTGGAGCTGCAACCCTTTATACATTACCCTTTATACAATGTTTTTATATATTATACACATCTTTCTGTGTTACATTTTTGCTGGACCTAAATGGTGCTTTCATTATTCTTTACTCAATACTCTCTTTCTCTGCTGTAACACCTACATTCACTGTCTGGGATGAATAAGAACTATGATCCATATGCAATATTATAAAGTCATTGTTATATACAGTATTATTTTAGTACTATGCAGTATGTCTCTAGCATAATGCACTCCAACAAGTACCATAGACTTACTGTAGTAGTACACACCACTCTCTAACATCACCACCCTACTACAGGTGTGGTCCTACACCACCCTACTCCCCAACATAACATACACTTGTGATACGGAAGAACTACTTTTTAAATCCCCTTTAAAAGATTTACGAGACATCAATAAAGTTGTCTTATTCCCCTCCATAGCCTAGCCTAGCCGAGTTTCAGTAGATTGTCAACAAGGAAAAAGAGGCTTGCCAATGTGGAAACAAGCAAAGTCACCGTTGAATCGTTAATCTTTATCCTGGGTATTCGGCTCCTTCCCTGCTGTGTACCTTCTTACCGAAGCTTCCTGGAATCCAGATAATTTTCACAGCACCTGCTTTTATGTTTTTTTTTTTTATGTTTTCAGCTTTTCAGAATCTGGCAACAAACCTGACACGCCGTTGCCATGGTTACCGATGGGTTGCTAACGCAGATGATGACGCATTGTGTCGGGACACAGACAGCTGTGTCGGGATAGATACAAAGGAATAATTTTCACGTCAAGTCTTATTTGAAGGAAGTAAAAAAAAAAAAAGGCCACATCAGTTTGCTTTGCTCCATTCGTGTTTGTGCCTCGCTACAAAAAGCCCTCTCCACGCTATGGGCTTAAAGTTTATCCAAATGTACTATTTCTCTCTATCTATCTATCCCTTTCGCTTCCTCCCTACCTCTCTCTCTCTCACTTCTCCTCCCTCTCTCGCTTTCCCTCTCTCTCTCTCCCTCTCCCTCAATCTCTCTCTTGCGCTCTCTTTTCCCTCTCTTCCTCGCTTTCTCCCTCTCTCTCTCTCTCTCTGTCTCGTAGATATAGAGCCAGTGCAGGCCCCAGAGGTACCTACTGTGCTCTAACTTCTAACTGGTATATCGTCCCCCCAGAGTTGCTGTGCCGCCCTACGCAGCAACCAACAGAGCCCCAGTTAGAGGTGAGGGAGCCGGGAGGAGGGAGTTGGGGAGAGTGCCTGGCGGGGCCGGGATGGATGAGCTGTCGGCTGGACCCTGCTCTGAAGAGCGGCCTAGACTCCACACAGATTCAGATGGGAAGACCGTACTCTGTGCTCCGGGCCCCCACAGCTAGAGTTACTCCCTCACCTGCCAGGCTCTTCTGGGGGGAAGAGGAGGAGGAGGAAGATAAGGAGGAGGATGAGGGAAGGGGAAGGAGGAGGTGAAAGAGGTGGAGGAGTCAGACGGGGAGGAGGAGTCACATATGTAGCGGGCATATGCACCGCTGGGAGCACAGGAAGTGACAGGGAACTCCTGGGGGAGGGAGTGGGGTTGTGGGAGGGAGGGAGTGCCAGTGGGGAGGTGGGTGTGGGAGGAGAGAGGGAGAGTGGTGTCTGGAGAAGGGAGAGTGGGTGACAGGGGGAGGGAGCTGGGAAGGGACAAGCGTGGTGGCAGGAGAGGAGAGAGCTGTGGGAGAGGAAAATAGGAGACAGGTCTGGTCAACTTTATACCATTCATCTATGATCAGAATGTCAACAAAACACTCCACCATTTGGGGTTTAGCTCTTTAGAATAATAGTTAGCATGTTTTATTGCCAATGCTACTTTTCAAATTATCCAAACGTGCATTGTTCCCGAGAGAAAAGGAGGAGGAGGAGGAGTGAGGCGTGAGTCATTTGTGTCGTATTACCATATTTATAAGCATATAAACAACAGGATCATTTATTTTCAGTGTGCTTTTTATCCCCAAAAGAGTCCCCATCAATTCATCCAACTTGACTACGATTACAAGTTAATGAGATGTGTTGACAGGTTTTATGGTGCAGATTAAGCTCTTGCATGTCAAGGTTGGGAAATGTGTCTTTGAATGAAAGCGGTTTTGTTATGGAAATGACAACGAAATTAAACTACTCTGTAATACGTGTTTCCAAGCGTGGAAACATCACGCAAAAATATCCCAAAACAGAGATTTTACCTTGAAGTAACAGAATGGTATGAGAAATAAAGATATAGCCTTAACCAGAATAGCACTTGGATAAGACACGTGTTTTTGGCCTCCTGTTCACAGAAAGAACATTTTTGGCCACTGAAAATTCAGCTTGGAAAACACCTTCCAAGGAGGAGATATATGCAAACATTTTTCTTTGTGTATGTCTGGCAATGTAAAACAGATTTGCTTTTAGACTGCCCAAATCTTTGCATGGCAATTTTTACTTAGTAATTGGCCACATTATGGCTACATACTGGCCTGATATGCCTCTTTGGGTTAGTATTTGCAATAATTGTTTGCATTATTGTGTGGACGGAGAGATTTTCAAAAATTCTATGGGTTTGGAGTCTGCATAGGGGGAAAAATGTGTTTCTGTGTGGACGGGGCCCATGTCTTCATACATCTCCACTCCACTACATCTCCAGTCCATATGCTGATAATTCTACAAGCATGTCGCCTGCCTCTCGCCCTGAGGGGCCAGGGTGGTGGCTGTCAGAACGGGAGACAAAAAAGACAAAAGAGAAAGGGGAAACAGAGAACAATAGTGACAAAGGGAGGTAAAAGAAAGGGGAGGATGAAGTGGTGTTGGAGGTTGTACAGACAGCAGGGATGATGGAGGGGGAGGGCTTCATTACATTTACAGCAGATTATACAAAACAGAACACTACCGATCGTACAACACTACAATACCGCAGAACACTACAGACTATACTGGACTGGAATATAGAATAATAGAGACTGCATTAAAGGCCATACCACAGGCTATACTAAAGACTGTAGTAGAGAATACTAGACAATGTATGTGAGAATGAGAACTATAGGCCAGTGTATTTCAACCTATGGTACTCGTACCACTGGTGGTATACAAGGTTACAGCAGATGGTACGTTGGATTTGATTCTTGAAATATGCTAATTTACGATAAAATAAGAAATCATTTAGATAATTGAAAAATAATATATTATTATAAGTTGTATTATTATTGTTATTATTATTATACTGTTCATAGTATAGAATAATATCTGTACTACAGAATTATTTACTATGGACTAACTCTATGTATAGATTGTACTACATATTATTACAGAATACTGATGACTATACTACAGACCTTAATATAGAATACAGGAGACTATACTACAGACGGTTATTGAAGTTGAAGAGCAAGAGATAAAGGAGTGAGACAGAGAAAGTGAGATAGAGAAAGAGAGAGAAAGAGAGAGAGAGAGAGAGAGAGAGAAATGGAGAGAGGTAGAGTTAAGGAAAAATTAAGAGGTAGACAGTAGTATAGTAATGGAGAGAGAGAGACAGAGAGGTAGCGTGAAGGAGAGAGAGGTATAGTTAAGAGAAGAGAGGCA
>NC_140282.1:14834468-14951024 GCF_964030765.1 Micromesistius poutassou
CTGCCGTCTGACGGCTGTCACCGCAATGCTGGTGGATGTGTAACCAAACCAGGTGTTGTTTAAACGAGACGCTGGATCTTTGTTTTTTTCCAGAAGCCGGGTGGAAGACACCCTCTGTCTCCGTGCGTAGAAGAAGTGATTGTTGTCTTTAATGAATAAAGATGCCCTGCAACTGACAGCCAGATGGTGGGATGTCGGCTGGCAACACTACCCCTGCCGTCCAAACCGCAAAAACGTTGCAGAGATAGAGTGAGTACACAAATGACACATTCCAAACGTGCTGCCTGGTGTGAATGCAACCAGTTGAACTAGGTTGCGTTACATCACAATGTAACACGGCTGACGTACATGTACAGTATGGCCTTGTGAGAGGGGTTTACAGTCATCACGTTACTGTGGAAACTGGGTTTCCATAATGTACGTTCCAGACATGAGAAATCTGTACAAGGTGCTTCTGCAAAATATGCTACAGTTTGTATATCCCTGTACTGTAACTGGAAAATATATTTCAGTATGTAGAGTTTGTATAAACAATTAAGGAATAAAACAAAACAGTGTGTCCCCTTACTGGAAAATAATGTACGACGGGGGTGATGATCAAAAGAGGCTAATCTGAGTTTGCTTATCACCAGCAAAAACACCCTCCGTTATCTGACAAGCGTTATCTGACCATTAACTGAATTTGTTTGTTACGTGTCATTTGAGTCAGGTTAGATTAAAATTTGTACAAGAAGAAGAATAGAGCCTGTGTGATTTTTTTTCGGGTAAGTAGCTTAAGTCCTGTCGTCCAATTTCACCAAAACTCTGCACAATGTTCAAACTACCTGTTTGCTTTGTAATCATTGGAAGTTGGCCTACTTTAAGACTTTGGAAGCCATCTGTTTTCGGAAATTTTTAGGCTAAATTGAAGCTCTGCTGTAACCGAATTAAAAACATTTAAAAAAAGATTGGTAGTTGAATGTTTACTAAATGTCTATTGATCCTCTACAGATAATAAAAAGTAATTGAGTGTCTACTGCACATACAGCAATATATATATATAAAAAACTGACTGGAACGAAGGTTCATGATAACAGATTTAATTAAACCTTTTTTAATTAAAATCAACATCTGCTGACAGTGACAATGCAGCCGAGGTAAAAAAAGAAACAAATAATGTTAGGTGCTATTCACTTGACATGTTGTTGGTCATATGCAAAATTAACACATTTTATATCCATGGATATGTTCTTTAAAACCTTATTAAGTGTCACCTTACCCAATCATGACAACATGTCAACTGAGTGTCAACTGAGGCTAAACGGAGACAATGTTGATACTAAACTCATAATCAACTGAACTCAAATGATACTCAATGATACCCAATTGATACTACTGAAGTTCACCACGCATTATGACGGTAATACACGCAATATGAAACACATTACAAAACACAACAAACCACCCTAACACACCACCAAACACATTAACAAACACACATTACTAACACACCACCTAACACAAAAACACAACAAAACACATGACCTAACACTACAAAACACATACCAAGTACACCACCAACACACCACCAAATACACGAAGACACCACACAATTCCATTCCCATTACCAAACACATAAAACCACACACACACACACACACACACACACACACACACACACACACACACACACACACACACACACACACACACACACACCAAACACAATTAGTGCTCGGAGATGCCACTTGCCACTTGGAGTTTGGACCAATGGGAAGTGGAGTTGTAATAAGTGGCATTCCACTACCAGAGATGCTGCTTTGCCTGACTTTTTAAACCTCAGCTAACCACAGACCCATTCAGAGATAAGGAAACCTATTTGCAGGAGGGTCCTCTTGCGGGTAGGAGAGGGAGAGTGTACACACAGAATATTTCTGTTCCTCGGCTTTAGTTACATCATGTGCTGAGTATTGATAAACGGAAGGGGGAAAAGTGCTTTGTTAAACGAACAGACTTGGAGGTTTATTTTACTGCCGGGGTTGTTGAATAAGGTTCTGTGTCTCTAGCAATGAAGCGGCACTATTCGCATTGTTATTTTAATATGGTGACTGCGGTTACAAATCATGGAAACTAAACTTGAATGTCATGCCACTAGACACTTGTGTTGGCTAGGAAGAAAACTAAAGGAAAGAAGGGAAAATACTTCATGTCATGGTGCCGATGCTCCAAGAGACAATTGAAGCATTGTATTCTGTGCTTTGAAGCTTATGGTTACTGTAAACCTAGAGCTGCTGGCAGACAGGGAATGCAATCCTGCTGAAGTAAATATCAGCCAACATGATCACACACAATATAGGCCGGAGTTGCTTTCACATTTAAGACTTTCAAAGCCAAGTTGTAAACAAAAGATTAATGAAACATAAACTTAAATAAAGACAACATAGTGCCAAACGAAGAGTGTGCATGTTTGTTTGTGTGTGTGTGTGTGTGTGGGGGGGGGGGGGGGGGGGCGTGTGTGTGTCTCAGGTCTCAGTGTATGTGCACATGTGTGTGGAATGGAATTGTGCACATGAGTGATTGTGTCTGTGTGCAATTGGTTATACAAGTTCTTGTATTTTTGTAATTATTTTATGATGTCACACTCTTTCTAAAGAACTAACACCTTACCGCTTTTTGGAGTTCACTTTCCTGTCACCAAACACACTTTTTCAAGTACTTTTCCCCTTGCAATCTGCAAGATATACACCTATACTGTATGATGTAAGATACACTCCTGTAATGTATGAGAACTGATGTACACCAATACTGTATGAAGACAAGTGTGTAGAAGACCATCTGTGTAAGACTGAACAGAACCGGCCTGGTCCTAATCAAGATTCCAGATGTAGGAGTTTTATTTATAAAATGGCCAGTAAAACACAGGGTAGTTCTGGAAAAAAATTATTTGTAGTACAGGTACGCTATCTTCCTTTCCCATGACGTAGATCATCATCATCGTCACAAATCTATCTCGTAGGTATATAGCAAAAAAAGTACAAAGCAAGAGTAGACTATAGACGAGTAAGAAATATAGACTATAAGATTCTACATTTGCAACACTAATGTTTGTCTGGCTATCCTGCAATACATTCCTAGGAGTTCTCACAACAACAGGCCTATTGATCATGGCTTCTCAAACAAGCAATTAAGGATTTTTAGTTTTCCAGGCAGGCCAGGGTTTCTGGTCACTTGGTAATGTGATAATTTGACCATGGATTTATCTCTCAATCAATGGGAGGCTTCAGTTGTTGGCCTTTCCTCAAATATGAATCAAAAACCTAAACGGACGAGGTGATGATGATGATGATGATGATGATGATGATGATGGGAGGCAGTACACATGACTACCACAGCAGAGAAATCACATCTGCCTACCCCCCCCCCCCCCACCCCTCCCAGTCCATGGAGGTATGGTGCGCGCCATCTGGCCGCCGTACGTTTCCTTAGCAGATGAAGCTAATTACTGAACATAGCAGCTAACGGCGTCCCAATCTTAGGGGTGGCGTCTGGTTTCCATGGCCATCTGAAGTTTACACAGAGATGATTTAACGATATTAGTGGCTCAAATAGCACAACCCTCCTTCAGATAGCTTTTCCAATGTTTCTCTTCCAGGCCAATAACTGTTACAGTGTGTGGGTGAGCATAGCCATACAAAACCACGGTCTCGGAAACTCAATTTTGTCCAATGGAACAGCTGTCTCATAGTGTTTGGTTCCTTCGTGTCGTTTTCTCACACATACCTGGAGTTTGAAGTTTTATCTAACAATGATTTCATGGTCAGATGATGGGATTCATTAAATGGCCTCTTACCACCAGGTTTGATGTTGATTATCCATTTTGAGCCATTTACAAAATCGACCCATTAGTGATGTGGCATGTCACAGTGTGAACCCGATGACTCCCGGTTGGCCCCTTGAATGAGGTTCATAAGGTTGAGCAGCATGTCATTGTGTTCTACATGGAACGCCCAGGAACAGGTACATTTGCATTGTTCTGAGATGTTAAAAGTTAACAATAGGTGCTGGATAAAATCTTGTTTGGGTGTTTGACCCGCAAGGTTGTGGGTGTCAACCCAAACATACACAGGATTTAGATAGAAACAACTGCTTAGAGGACGAAGACAACCTATACTTTATTATTCATTATAAATGATGTAATATTATTACATCATTTATAATGAATAATAATAATAATAATACTTTGTTACTTTATTAATACTTTATTAATACTTTATTATTCATTACATCATTTATAATGAATAATAAAGTATAGCTTGTCTTACTGTGTGTTCCAGTCTGTTTTGACACTGAATCAGCAGGAATGGTGAACTCAAATTTAAAAAATCACGGTTTGAGGAGCCCAAGCCTTAAACCCGTCCTCATCAGTGGTCATTGATGTTCCTCACTGTGTGCGAATAAAACCCATCTATCCATGTTGTTATCATGACATTTCATACTGTTGTTTTCATAGATATTTAATACAAATCCATCTTACCAGAACAGGTCCAACTCTTGCTGGTTTATTTTGGTTTGCTGTTTTTGTTTCTTAGTTCTTTCTTTCTGTTCTGGTGTGTTATTGGAATGGGTTTGACAGCCCCATATGATTTCCATCTTCTGCCATTTAGTTATAGTTAATATTATCTAAAGTTAGTTTTATTCCTCTGTTATTCTTCCTCTGTTCTACTGATCAAGTTTGCATACCATATTGTGTATTAACTATTATTTGTGGTGTGAAAGGAATGGTTTTGAAAGCACTATATTATTTGCATATCATGCAAGGTTCATATGCCAAGTCCAAGTTGCTGTAAGTAAGATTCAGGAGCTATTATTTGAGTGTAAATTGTTAGAAATGGCATTGCAACCCATCAGCTATAAGTGAGTGAAATGCGCTGTGAGAATATCAGTTCTGGTTGACTGCACCTGCCTTGTATGAGAGAATTTACATCTTTAATCTCTCCTGGCTAATTTCTGACCAATCAGGGCATCTCTTCCATCTCATCTATCACAGGTAGAGCAGAAAGGGAGGGGACATTTGTCGCTTGTTTAGTTTCAAAATCCTGCACTCTTCCACTCTTTTCTGCTCTCTATTTACAACTTTAAATCTTAGGGGAAAAGTTAGGTGAATATGTTTCCTTGATTCTACTGATGAAGTTTGCATTACTATATTGTGTTTTGAGACATCTAAGGAATGGTTTAGCTTCCCACACACACATGGATGTATATTTTTCAGAGATGTTTATTTGTTCTTATCCAATAAAAGGTCCAATAAAAGTCAGGATTAAATAAGAAAATGTGTCCTTATATATCAGCTTTATTATGAAACAATAATCATCATTGTATAAATAATTGAATAGTAGCACACTCACAAAGAAACACACATATTGGTGTGAGCATGGTATGTCTTTTACATAAACCCATGCAATAATCCTGTGATTTCATGACTCAATTCACTGTATGTCTGTAATTCTGGGTACCCACACATTGATTTCATTGAATGTTATGTCTACTTTAAATATAACGTTGGGGCTTTCTGTCGGACACAACTGACCACATTCTCCTCTGGCAGGGTCATTTCATTGTCTCTCTGTGAAGACACAATGAAATATATATTCTCCCCTGCCTCCCGTCTCCTTCCTCTTCACACAAGAGGACAATAAAAGCCTTCTCTACTCAACCCCCACTCCAACTAAGCTACACCGAGCCTCCGTCCGTATGGAGAAGAGAATTTTTCAACAGAATAAAAAATGTCTCCCAATTCCCTAAACTCCCCCATCCCTTTCTCCCTCCTCACCCCCTTCACTCAAGGACAATAGTTTAAAGTCACACAATGAGTTGGAGTCCAGTGCGTGTGTGTGTGTGTGTGTGTGTGTGTGTGTGTGTGTATGTCAGGCTGTGAGGATGTATGTGTGTGTGTGTGTGTGTGTGTGTGTGTGTGTGTGTGTGTGTGTGTGTGTGTGTGTGTGTGTGTGTGTGTGTCTCTCAACAATGGAGAGTGGTGTGGTGGTTGCATCCCCTCACTCCATCATCTCAACAACTGATCTCAGAGCTCTCTCTGGTTCATGCAGCTGATTGGCTGGAGCACTGGCTGGCTTTGTCTTCTACTGGATGATTCCATCAGCGCACCGGGGCTCGGAGCCCAGTGGTCTGTAGGGCCATAGGCAGCAGACAAGCCGTTTCAAACCCAAACAGGAAATAGAGGAGGGAACTTTCAAAAACAGGAAGGAGTGAGGAGGAGGGATTTTTTTTATCCCAGAGGGTTTGTATCCCAGCCATGGATATTTTTTCCTTTTCTAAACGTCCAGGTCACCAAAGGGGATCATTTGTAGGTAGTAGGTCACAGAACAAGAGCATGCACATTACTCAACAATGCCTTCATGTGGGACCAAACAACTGGGACCAAACTCAGTGATAGTAATAGATGAATAGTAAGCCAAAATGAATTAACATTGAAACATAAGTTTCAATGTTGGCTTCTTTCTAAAGATTTAGGTTTAGCATACGCTCTGCGAATCAAAATGCTCTTATGACTCACGTATGGGTTGTGACCCAGCAGCTAAGAATCAGTGATCTTGCACAATGGGGCTGAAGCTAGAGTGCATGCCCAAACTAGAGTGCCTGGATGTCAATACAAGAGTTGGCCATTAGGAAATATTTTCTGTAGCTCGGAGGGAGGGTTTGTTAAATGTTCAAATGTGAATAGGAAGAAGAAAATGGTTTTTCAAACCTAAACAGGATGGAGAGCAGAGGTTTTTTTATACATGAAGGAAGTGTATCCCCAACCTCTTTTTGTAATGTTTGAAAGATGCAGACATGTGATTGGTGTAGAGAAAATGACAGAGGGAGAGAGGGCGGAAGAGAGGGCGGGGAGCGAGAGGAAGAGAGGCGGGAGGAAGGGAGACAGAAAGGAGGTAACGCCTAGTTATTTGTTCTAATGAGGTTTCATGCAGTTAAAGTCTAAAGAAATGGTGTGAAATACAGGGAGGACGGATTACAGGAAAAAAGGTCAATGTTTATATATATATATATATATATATATATATATATATAAACATTGACCTTTTTTAGTAAAATGACATTTTATTTTACTGTGATACTGGTGTTTCACATGTATGTCTTATAAATATATATAGTTAATATTAAATATAATCAGACTATAATCACAAAGCTAGTTCTCATATTCGAGGATGAATGAAGAACTTTTCTTTTTTCAATGTATTTTCTTTTACTCTTGCTAAACCCATGCAGGTCTGGTCTGGGTTCAAACGTACACGGAAAATGTCCAGGGAAAATAAACGTGGTGTTATTGCAGATCATAAACCAATAACAAGCTCTTTTATTCATGTGTCATTGAGATCCTTCACATCACCATACATGGTTTCATTAAACCGCATCCTGTGATTCTGCGGCGTGGCTCGTGTTTAAAGTCAACCCTCTCACTGTGACATCTGTCAAAACAAATCTCTCCCCACCAACTGCTTCCACGCACAAACACATGGACAGTAGCCCACTTCAAAACATCGCTGCGGCCTCCCTCTGCAATGTTTAAACAAGCTCACACACATCTGATTGGCTAACAGACAAAAACACAGCCGTTGATTGGACAGCTCTTCCGCTGCCGTTTATGAAAACATGAATAAGAAAAAAACCTGGCACACGCCAGGTTCGCCGGGGGGGCAGTCAACAGCGGGGCTCACCATGGAAACCCGCTCATCCGTGAACATAGCGAGAGGCCCCTGGCAGCATGCCGTCAATAGCTCACAGACAGGAAGTGATGTTGTTTGCCTAATCAGCTGATGCAGCCTTAGCTCACAGACAAAGGGTTTTAAAGGCCGGCACGCGTGGTCCATTGTTGGAGTGAAACTGAGACATATGGTGACTCACCCCCAGCCCCCACTCTCCTGGGGAACCTCCATCACGTCCCCGGGGGCCCTCACTTCACTCCCCATCTGCCTTTGTGGGCTCCAACCGCCCACCGCCCTACTGTCACCACAGAGGAAGTTTTGGTTTGAAAAAGTAGTTTAAATACCAACTGTGGCTGACACCACACACAGAAGTCACATTCACTGTAGTCCCCCGGAGGAAATAGTTTGTCAGCATTGCTTAGCTCAAGATGGAAAATCATAATATAAATAGAATATCAAATAAAATATGAATAAAAATAGTACAAAGTACCAAATGTAAAACAACATTTAGTAACAAGCATATAGAAAAATGAGTGTATACACAAATATAAATACAAACCATACTCAATATTGTTCAATAGTAAATGTTTTCTAGTGGCTCAAGTGCATACCAAATGAAATATGACCATCAGAAATTTCAGTTTTGAATATAAGGTGGGCATGGTGAATATTGCATTTACAAGTAGATTTCACTATTCACTCACAATTCAAATGTATAATATCTACATCTGAACTAATTAATTTATTCACTATTTCCAGTTATAAATTAGTGTCCTTACAAATGCAGCATTAATATTGAATTGAATTCTTGATAATGAGAAAAACAACCAGGAAATCCATTTTGCTCTTTTTTTTTTTGCTCAAGACATTATTTTTGAGTTGTTCATTAGAACGGCAAGCAAATAAAAGTTAAATGATTCATTATTAAGAAAAAAGGAAAAGTATTTTTGAAAGTCATTAAGACTCTTACATGTCTAATAAAACTTAATCGAGAACACTTTCCAATGGATTCAACTGACCTTGGAATGGATTTGCTCTTGAAAAAGAGCTCATTGCACATAAAACTTAACTCGACACCCCAGTTACCTCCTTCTCACGTCTGACTGCTACTTTTGAGAAACCATAACCTCTAAGTGCTGCTTTTTAAATCTGTTTAAAAATCTTGTCTCTGTGTTTGCTGTTCAGTCGAAGCTTATGTTTAAAAAAGAAGAGCCTCCCGCCTTTGTCTGCCGTCCCTCTCTCTCCCTCCTGTTATTAAAATGATAAACAATTCTACAAAATATATACAAAATAGGGCTAATTATTTATTTAAAAATAGCAGTTTATTTTAGAAATAGAGGTTTATAAGAACAAATGTAAGAACAAAATACATTTGTTCAGTTTTATAAAAAATATAAAACTGTCAAAACAGGTAACCTGTATTGTCCCTGTGTTGGCCCTGTATTGGCCCGATAGGGGGCTACGTATTAGCCTGAAATGGGGCCCTGTATTGGCCCTATAGAGGGCCCTGTAATGACCTTATAAGTAACTCTAAATTAAGATTAGATAGTAGCTTACTTGTTTATCCCAGAAGGGAAACTCCGGATTGGCCTTAATAGGGGCCACTATAGGGCATACTGTTTTGGCCCTATAATTGAGCCCTACATTAGAGCCATATATAGGAGCCATTTATTGGAGCCATATATTAGACCCCTATGCAAGACATATGTTGGGGCCATATATTAGAGACATACATTGGCACTTTAAATGTCCTAAATGAGCCCTTTATTAAAGCCCTATAATAGAGCCCTATATTGGAGCCCTTTATGGAGCCCTTGGTGTTCAGGCTGATTTATCGGAGGAAGAGTGGAGGAAAGTTACGCCAGACGAACTTTCCTCTCCTGAGCACGTCCTTTCCCAAGGCCCGTCCTGGTGCTCTGACACGTCCTGGCGATGACACCAGTCTGAGAAATATGTCCTCTGAGGAGCGCCGCGGCGAGGGAACGGCATCAAGCGGATGAATGGGTCCCAGCGCCACCCGGGGCCCTTACAGCCACAAGTCATTTGTGAATACGCAGCGCGGCGCTCAGTGGCTGTTTGTTTGTTTCTCTCCCCCGGTGAAATATGCTATAGAAATCCTTTTAGATAAATCTTTGAAATATAATGAATTGCATGAAGTCTTCGCTTGAAAAGTGCAGAGCAACTGGGCAACCGGCAGCATGTGAGGACGTTTTCTGGTCTTGGTTTTTAAGGTTGTTTTCATGTGTTTTTTATTATTACTTCTTTGTACCTTTTTTCATTTATCCTCAGTTAAAATCTCCCCTCGCCCCAGGAGTCCCAGAATATATAAATCACGTCGGCATAGCAAAATGTTCCCCTTCTCATCCCAAACTGCTGCAGTAATAATGAGAGGAATCATCAATCCTACTTTGTGACACCTTCCACTTGGAGAAGAGTTTACATTCAGGCAATAACCGCCAGCCAGCTTCCCGTCTGGCGGTCGCCACCTACATCACACCTTCGTTGGGGCCGAGCCTGCGCCGTACCAGACCACCGCCAATCACTCACAGCGTCTCGTTCTGGCAGTACTCGGCCATGGCTCCTGGCTAACATCAGTTATTTTATCTTTGATATCAAATTCCTCTTTATTGGCAAAGCACTGGTTGATTGTCCAGCAGAACCACACCGGTTCAAAGAGTTTGTTGTTGCACAACTTTTAATAAAAAACTAAAAGACTCTTTTCTCACTTACCGTTTTCATTTAACTTACCCATTGGATTTATTATATCACTATATACACAAATTGCTGTGGTTAACAGGCTAATCAGACAGCGTCATACAGAGACATAGATAGGAGGGAAGATGAACGAATGGACGGACAGGGAGGCACACATAGGGACAGGCATAGAGGCTTACATACAGACAGACAGACAGACAGACAGACAGACAGACAGACAGACAGACAGACAGACAGACAGACAGACAGACAGACAGACAGACAGACAGACAGAGGCTGCTGTTTCAGACCACAGTTCTAGGAATCTCATGAGTAAATCATGAAAACGTGATGAAAAACAACACGTTGCTTACTTCATACCTAAACTTAACCATATCTAAAAATATCTAAACTAAACCTCACCCAAAATGTTAATTCAATTCAATTCAATTCACCTTTATTTAAAGTGTAAAATCACCAAAACATGGTCTCAGAACACTTTACAGGACAACACACACAGAAGAGAGAATTAGAGATGACAATTAGGCCAACATGACAGAACAGCAGCAACAACAACAACAACAACAACAACAACAACAACAACAACAGAAACAGTGACGATAGTGACACGAAACAAAGAACAAAAATGAAGCAAAGACAAACAACAGAACAGAAATAAAACGTGCTATCAGGGTATACCGTATGTTTGAGAAAATAATGTTACCATCTCCGACCTTATAACTAAACGTAACCATCTCTAACCTTATATCTAAACTTAACCCTTTGTGACCTAATTCTAAACTAGAGCTTTTCTAACCAAATACCTACACTTAACCATTTCTAAACTAATACCCAAACTTAACCATCTCTAACCTAACACCTAACCTTAACCATTTCTAACCTTATTCCTACAATTCACGATCTCTTACCTAATACCTAAAATGAACATGTCTAACCAGGCAGGCAGGCAGATGGACAGGTATGGTGTGGGGCTTTAAGGTTAAATACTGTGAGATAAGTAGCCCCCACCTCCTTCTTCTCCTCCTCCTGTGGATGGTTTCCAGCTCCTCATTATAATATTCTCTGTGGTGCACCTCCTCCTCAGGTGGAGCAGTGTTAATATCTGTGTAATTATCACCCCTCTAACTCCCAGGTCCTAACCTGCTGCCACATACTCGCATTACATCGTCCTCTCCTTAACTCTACTCCTACTTCTTTCCTTTATCTCCCTCCTCTTATCTATCAGTCCCCTCTTCTATCTCTTCCTCATCCACACCTCTTTCTGCCTCCTCCTCTCCTCTATCTCTTCCTCATCCTTTCTTATATCTAGGACTCTTAAAACTGCTCTGTTCTCCACAGTGGGCTGTTATCTCTCCCCCCTCTATCTCTCTATCACTCTCTCCCTTTCTCTTCTCCTCTCTCTCTCTCTCTCTCTCTCTCTCTCTCTCTCTCTCTCTCTCTCTCTCTCTCTCTCTCTCTCTCTCTCTCTCTATCTCTCTCCTGTGGATAGCTTTACTTTTTCCTTGCAGTCAGAGAAAGTATTGAGCTTGTCGGGGTGAATTATCATGGCAGGTACATTAATCTCTAGAGCTCTAACAAGAGCAATAAAGAGAAAATTATGGAAATATAATTTGCTAAATTGGCATTTGGTCATTTGGTACCTGAGGGAGAGAGAGAGTTCCACACTCCCAGACCTGTTCCGTTTCATGCATATTTAACACATTCAACCCCTGCTGAAGACCTTATGTAGACCACACCACTGATTAAGACCCGATCTGGTGAAAACCACACCCTACAACACACTTCTGTCAAAGACCACACCCTGCATACCATGCCCTCTTGAAGACCAGCCTCTCCAGATGACTATGCCCCTATTGAAGAACACCAATAGGGGCACCCCTAAAGATATAGACCACACCCATCATGAAGACCAAGCCTCTTCTAGAAACCATGGCCCTCTCACCCAACTAAAAGAGCCACTCGTGAAAAACAATAAAAAAAATAAAAATAATGTGAAAAAATTATGAGATAGCTTTTAAAGCTGAAATGTTGAAATGTTGAAGTTATAAGTCTATAATGTTTATTTTGAGAAGAAGTTATCCAGTCAGGAGCATAATCTTAAGCCATCTATTGACTGAACTTAATTCTCTTTGCCTCAAGACTTACAGCCCACTGTAAGTGAATATGAACTATTTACAGAATCAACAATCACCTAATATTAACAATATATCAACAATGTATTAATGTTTTCAGAAGCATCTAAGCCCCACAAGGATTATCTGGGCAGACGTGGAGGTGTACTGAACTGCTGAAAGTCTGTGGCTATCAGTTCCAATATCAATCAATGTGGTTGATTCGCTTGGGACAGGCTGCTCTGCTGGACAGTGGAATTTTTAAGCAAAATGCAGCCTTAATTAGGCCAACTTTAATTACGACATCATAAGATCACCCAAGGCACTTAACAAACAAAAAATAAGGATATACATAAATTGGATATCTTCAGCCAGGAATAGATCAATGGAGACCATGTTGTGGAGGTACAGGGGAAAGAGGAGGAGGTGTGGGCGATAGTGGGGATGGAGACAAGGAGCTGGTGCTGGGGAAGAGGAGGAGGAGAAGGTGTGGGAGGCAGTAGGGATAGAGAGGAGGAGGCAGTACTGGGGAAAGAGGAGAAGGAGGTGTGGGAGGTAGTAGGGATAGAGAGGAGGAGGCAGTACTGGGGGAGAGGAGGAGGAGGTGTGGGAGGTAGAGGGGACGGAGAGGAGGAGGTGGTACTGGGGAGAGGGGGAGGAAAAGGTGTGGAAGGCAGTGGGGATGGAGAGGAGAAGGCGGTACTGGGGGAGAGGAGGAGCAGGAGGTGTGGGAGGTAGTGGGGACAGAGGAGGAGGAGGTGTGTTAGATACTGTTCATTTCATTTGGAGGGCTGTTATATGGTTTTATTTTATGACTCTTGTTGTATCTAAATACAACCGTCCTCCTGAACCTTAATGTCCTACTTTATAGCTTCATCTCACAGCTTGGCATTGCTTTGGTCTTTATCCAATGGAAAAAAAATTGTCTCTAGTTTAACTAACATATCATCAGACACTAAACGTATAATAACAAAGGCAAGTGTGTGACACTTAAGTTCAGACAGATGCATATATATTGCTGTCTAAAAGGTGATTATCAGACATAAAACACAGATTTCTATAGTGTGAAATACCAGGAGCATGTACATCATCCATTATGTAAATGTATAGAATCTAGGAAAGCCAAAGCCCTAAATCTCTCCTCAAATTAACGGCATTTAAAACGGCATGCAAAATAAACGTACCATTTTATTCAAGCAAATCTAGCGTGTAAATTGTGAGATTCAACAATGGTATGCGCTTTTATCTAAAGAGTCTTGCAGTAGATTCAGAAACAGTTATCTGCTCATTAAGGAGCAGGTAGGGGTTAGATGGGGAATACAGATAGGCTACACGCCATTAAGCAGCAGGTAGAGTTCAGGGCATCTTTCTCAATGATACCAATAGGTAGGTTGTGGACATACAGGATCGAGCCGGGTACCTTTCAGATTGGAGTGGACATCCTTACATCCAATGTCCTCTATACCATCCTTCCTTAATGTAGCTAACATGTCGTGAGCATTAGGCGGATGTCAAAGTGAACAATTAAGTGCATGTCATTCTCTCTATGTGAGATTTCTCTGTACATTTCAAGTATATGCTTTTATGTGTTTCTATAAACTGTGGTGTATATCTCTAAATTGTGTGTATTATGTACATGGTATAATGATTCTGTGTGTTGTTGCATATGTGTCATAATACATTTTGCATCCATGCAACCACACATGGAACACAATATATCTGAGGGTTGAGGTTAGTGTGCCTGTTAAGCACTTTGTGATTGAAGACTACACAAATCAGATGGACTTGACTTGAGTATCTTGTTCTGTAATGAAGAAGAGAAACTAAGCTACAATGTTGCCTCATCTGCTGTAAACCCCTCAGGACCACTAGCCAGGTTGTTCTGATGCAACAACTCAGATCTAGCAATAACAAAAGGTGAGCTGAACCGATGTGTGATGACTATTGATAGTTTCTAGGATTATTATGAGTTATTTTACAGGTGCCCCAGTCCACATCGTTCTTTTCATGTGTTGAACCTTGATGGCGTGGTTACTCCATTGCTACCCAGCTTACCTGCTACCTTATTCCATAGCTACCTGCCTCCCTCTGTGCATCTGCAGAACCCCTTACCGTCCGAAGACCCAACATGTCATCCACAGACTTGTACTCTTCATTGTTTCAGCTCGTGTTGAACTTTGAAGATATATTACTTTGCTGACTCCTACTATGCACTTGACTACCACTACCATTGAGAAAAAAGCTACTCTGCAATCTGCCGGGTTGTTGTTGTTGTTGTTGTTTTTCGTTAGAAAATAGCAGCACCTGGAATTGTTGCAGTTACTCCAATTCTGATCGTACACTTTGATGGTTCTCAGTGGATTTGACGAAAGGACCTAGCAAATGACTCAATGTATGATGTAATTGTGTGTACTTGTGTGCATATGTCTGTGTGTATGTATTAACTTCCTTTTGATGTTTGTGTATGTGTTATAATTTTGTGTGTATGGTTGTGTAGGTGTAATAATTACGTGTGCATGGTTATGTATGGGTAAAAACTGTGTGTGCATAGTTACGTGTATAATAACGATGTGTATGGTTGTGTGAGTGTAATCATTTAGTGTGCTTGGCTGTTTATAGATAGTAGTTGTGTGTGTATGCATAATAACTGTGTGCTTGGTTGTGTATACATAGTAGTTGTGTGTGTATGAATTATAACTGTGTGTTTGTTGCGTACATCTAGTAGTTCTGTGTGTATGGTTGTGTATGTATAATAACTGTGGGCTTGGGGGTTGGTGGTTGTGTGTGTATGGTTGTGAACGCATACACACACAACGCATAATAACAGCGTATGTGTAATAATTGCGTGCAGGATCAGTGCTGGGTGGTACCCTAGCAGCAGCTAGTCCCTGAGGGCGGCTGTAGAGGGCGGAGGTGCTAATTACTGGATTCGCTGGCTCAGCAGATCTCTCTGATTACAGGTAATGTTCCCCAAGAGAGGAGCAACACTCTGGGACCCACTGGAGGCAGCTTGGGAAGAGTTTAGCCTGTGGTTAGCTTCAAGATGGAGATGAAAAACAAGTGTTTCTTATGCCTCTGTCAAGGTGTTGTACCCTACGGTGCATGGAATGGCTGTCTTTGTAAAGTGCATGTTGGAAGTTAACACCTGTACACACAGCTGTGACCGGCCACAACAATGAGCCAGCTGGCACGGTTCAGGCATTTGTCGTCAGGAGCTTGATAGAGTTGATATTTACTACTCTGATGGTGAAAATTATAGATTTCTATTCTGTTTATCTTTCTTATTTTTATTGTTTTGAATTTGTCACTCTTTTGTATTCTGCTACTGTCCAGTACTTGCTCCTGTAGCCCCACATGATTACCTGCCTGGGATCAGTAGTAATGTCATATCTCATGACTTCATCATAACCTGTCAATAACTTCTTCAAAACATGTCAATATATACATCAACTAGAAACAGAAGACTATGACCCCATCAGCTCCTCAACACACACACTAAAACACGGCAGCAGGTAAACAAAGGACCGCACTCAACCTCCGTCCAACCCGACTTCCAACCCCCCCCCCCCCCCCCCCCCCCTCCCCCCACACCATCCACCACCACCACCCTCAACATGCAGACATACACACACATACACTCCCACAGCATAGTGCCGGCGTTCTATTGAGCTTTCCAATCATTGATCTGGTGGTTTTGCGCCGCGTCTCCTGCATGAGGAGCTCCAGACTTCAGTCTCTTTGAAGTTGGCCGAGACATACGCTGCTCAATACACCAAAGGGTCCATTAGGCGAATCTCATCTCCGCTATGCCAGGAGCTGCATGATTTGCCTCCCACTTCTACCCTCAAAGCAAACTCTAAGTCAGTCTATCTAATGAGAGGAGCGAGGCACTGAGCAGAGAGAGAGAGGAAAGAGTGGATATGAGAGGCGGGGGGGGGACGGGGGGGGCGAGAGGGGGAAATTGGTAGAGATAGAGGGAGAAGGGGAAGGAGAGAGACAGAGGAAGAGAGAATAGGAGAGAGAGAGGGGTAGAGATAGAGGGAGATAGAAAGAGAAAGGAGGAGAGAGAGATGGAGAGAGAGAAGTTGTCTCTTCTTTGCCATAGTGTCAGTTGTCATGTTTGAACGCACAAAGCAGAACATTTGACATGTTGAGACCCATTAGAAGTTGACGTTTACATGGGGAAGTTCAGTGGCGGCAGCCATGGTCAAGAGAGCACAACACTCTGGTTTTGCGCACAATATCGCCTCTCTATTCCCTGACACTTCACCGGCTTTAAATCATCATCAGCATTCACATTCACCCGGCAGCCCAATCATCATTTACACCACAGTGCCGGAATTGAACCGACTACCCTTCTGGATTCTAAACCAGGCTCTTCATTCCTGCTCAGTAGTCGGAGACAATGCATGGCTTTAACTGGGTTAGCTGCCTCACTTCCATTTGCATTAGGATTTGTGGTTGCAGCCAGCCATTGGTCCATTTAAGCTGCTCGTTCCACCTTTTGACGTGTCAAGACCAATCCGCCCAATCACAGCTCAGTGATTGCAATTTGCCCAAAGTGTTATGGCCTTCCCCCATGCTGTCGGATGGGCCAGCAGTGACTTGCTCAGTTAATACTGAAACACCTTCATTGGTGGAAGGTGTTAACAGGTCTTGATTGGTCTTGATTGGTAGGCCCTAAATGGTGGTAGTACAACACATTTCTTAATTGGTAGGCCTTAATTGGTGGAAGGTGTTAACAGGTGTATCATACGCCTCCTTACCTTCATCCTGCCACCTCAAACAGGAAGGAGGAGAGAAAATGAGAAAAAAATGAAATTACCTTGGTATGATCTAATCATCAGATTTCCCCATGGAGTTCAGGGAGCTACCAGGAGATTGTTAACTACATTAGGAGGGGTAGGGCTATATGTTCTACATATTCATCTGTGTAGAAATACAAAACTGCAGGGATGGAGCAGAGGCAGGCCTGAGCTATTACTCAGGATAAGGACAGAGAGTTGATTAACAAGACAAAATGTTCTTGTTTCAGTGGCAGGAAACACAGCATCAGAAGGAGCTGTGCGGCTGAGGAGACTTCCATCCTGGTCTGAGTGCAGTGTGTGAGGAGGGGGGATTGATGTCTTGACAACTAAACAAACAACTGCGCAAACCCCTTTCCTTTTGTGTTGAAAACCCAAACATTAACCCAGGGATTACTCCAGTGCTGGAGTTAGTAAGGAAACAGGGGGATAAATAAACGCTGGAATGGACAGGCCAAGTTGTTCTGCCTCTCCTTTTAATAAAAACAGCTGGCTCACCTTTTAACCTTCAACCTTAACCATCATCACCAGTGATCAGAAAGCCCACCCTGTGTATTGGATCTCAAGTAATGTCAGGCCCCCATCTTCCAAAGCAGCTCTTACACCAGGTCCCAGGTCAGGACTAGACCCATCTAACTCAGATACAGTATAACTCACACACCCACAAACACAAACTCACAGCCTATCTGATCATGCCTGTCTGTCCCACGTTGCACGGGGTCTCGTCTACAATTGCTGTGACTTTTTTTATTTATTTAATATCATAGCATAATAGAGGAAAGTAATACATCTCTGTTCGTGTCATATTTTGTTTAAAAACCGCACTAAAGCATTTCTTCATCTGCTTATATTTCTTAATTATGCAGTGTTGTCAACACATTGATACTCTGATAAACAGATTTCTGTTTTTTAAAATTGGACAACAGCACAGCGTTCTATCAGTGGGCTTGTCATAAATAATTATTCTGTCTGCTGCTACTGTTTTACTCCAACAAACATGGCTCCTATTTAAATATGCAGACAGGGAGGTTTTCCTGCTTGAGTTCCAGTAGGTTAGGCTCAGGCCATTGTTTTTGAATTGATGTATACCTTCACTTCCTCAGCATCCTTCACAAGCCAAGCATTCGACAGAATCACTTATTAAAATGTGTGATTGTCCCGTTTGTCTTGTCTTGAAATTACACACATTTCTCATCCAGGTAACGTCAAACATATTTCAACCGTAAGCATCTAACCAGTCTGTTCATTTGTTAGGAAACGCTATTGTTTCAATAAAGCCAAACGCATCATATTCAAGATTTATTTTCATTAATACCTCACAGCGCATGCTATGATAAGAAATAAATAAATGAACCCAGGGAATAAATAAATTACATAAAACACCCCAGGGTAGCAGCATCCTCCCACTACAAACATCCAAAATGTACTGAATGTTTGTCAGCAGCCAGCGAACACGACGCCCAACAGTTGAGGCAGGGCACAGATCATAGTGGCCCTTCAGGGGATCGTTTAGGTTCCCCCCTTTCATATTATATGACACTGCGCTTCCTCCTTCGTTTCTATATGTCAGTGTTGGCATCCATTTTGATGATGTGTTGACAGGTGATATCTGCATTAGCCTGGCGCGATGTGCTACCTCAGAACAGGTAAAACACACCTGACAGAAGATGACAGCAGCAATATCCCCGCCATCAAACACACACACACACACACACACACACGCACACACGCACACACACACACACACACACACACACACGCACACACACGGACACACACACACACCAAACGCACACACACAGCTCAGATGATTGCTGACAAACACCATTAAGTAGAGGCAGGTAACTGTTATGTAACTGTCTAATATTAACCCTGACACGTGCAATATGTTGGCTGGCGGCTACGCTAGGCGTTAGAATGGAAAGACCAACACATTGTTCTCTCAAACTCATCCACTAATGCTACAACTTAATTAATGTTCATGGGACAAGATATAACATTTTTCAGTCTGACAATTTGTACCTCGTCATCATACCTATAAAAACAGGATAAATCGTTTCAGAGTCCAGAAAGGCTCAACTTCAAAGTTTCATGAGGACGATATGCAAAAATACTTTGGTGTCCAAATGTTTTTTCAGCAAATTGGACCTAAGGGAAATTTAGTTATTTTTTCTTCTGACGAGATCCAGTGGGAAGGCAGTACCTCGGCTTTCTGCTGGAGGTGACCAAAAGGTTTCAAAGAAAATCAAATCAGTTTTTTTTTTGCTCTCAAAGGAAAGTGTGAAAGAGGAAGCCCTATGTTTTGTGCTCGAATACGCTCTCGTTTGCTCCTTTCCATCCTCCTCCTCGCAGTGCCGCAGCCTCTCTAGCCATTACAGAACATTCAGCCATTAGTCAACAGAGCCGGCTCTTCCTCTCGGAAAAAGCTTTCTCTATCAAAGTGGCAGACAAAAAAAGGATGGCGGATAGGACTGGATACAACTGAAGATCGCTGTCACCTCTGTGCTCCATTTATACGCTTGGAAACATCTTTCTCATGTCAGTCTGGAAACATGTTGTGAGGGAGACTCTTGGGTGAGGAGTCACCGTTATGTAAGAGTGGTTTCTTCTTCCGAATCTAGATGGAGATGGCGTAATTCCCTTCCCTGAGCCCTACTTCAGAAAGCTCATGTACATCCTCCAATCAGCCACGCTTTCCTTCCATTTGCCACGTCTGACATGGATCAAGGCTGTGTTCCAGAGCATCTCCTATACAACTGCTCAACAGCAGCTTACACATCGGCGAACTGTATCTCCTATACAGCTGATCAGCAGCAGCTTACACATCACCGCTCATTGTCATGACTGTGGATATGTTAGAGCTTTAACGCAAACTCCTTCTACCATGTTTGGGTTGTCTTGCTTGTAACTCAGACACAGTATAACACTGAGCCACAGGTTTTTTCCATTACACGTTATCATCATCATCCTCATCATCCTCATCATCATTCTCGTCATCATCAACTTAGAGTCCTTGAAAGAAAATCACTGGGAATCCCTGTAGAGGTGATCGGGCATGTCATCAGCTATCCAACCCCACAGGGGTAACCCCCAAGACCCCCCAAGACCTTCCGATCAATATTCCACGTGTGGAGAGACCCCTGAACCACCTCCTCATGGAAGATGCTATGTCCATGTGGAGCTTTATGGAGGACACATATGAAAATGGAAGATGAAGGACAACATTAGCAGCCAGATTAAATGAGCTGTATTGAGTGTCATTTGTTAAAATGGCACAGTCTATAAGTGAGTGAAATGTGCTGTGAGAATATCTTTTTCTAGTTGACTGCACCTGGCCTGTATGAGCCCATTTCGATTTTTAGACCACTCCCGGTGCATTTCTGACCAATCAGGGCATTTCTGACCAATCAGGGCATCGCTTTCATGATTGGTTCAGGGAATCCATCTTGCATGTCAGTCATAGGTGCGGGTTATGCAACACTTCTCAATGGCTGATCAATGCAGCAAGTGAGGGAGTGTGAGAGTCTAGAGAGGGATTTATTTTCAGACCAGCAGCCTACTGGCACCTACATCATTGTGACACATTTTACTGATATAGGAATAGCAAATATTTAAATGACTGCATATTTAACAGGGAAGAATAGTCTGGTGGCAAGGGGGTTTGACCCCCAAACAAAGGTTACTGGTTTGGATCCCCACATGTATGCAGCTAAAATGCAGGCTTCCATGAGCAAGATGCCCCCCTAACCCTTACCTGCTACTTAATGACATGGATTTAAAACAATTAAATTTATATCGCTTTGGACTGAAAGAATGAACTTATGTGTCAACATACTCTTCATGGCATCTGACTGATGCTGGTGCTGATCTCTAAAGTGGGCATATCACCTATTACCTTGCCGTTGCATTGAGGTGAGAAACCACGACCCTGAAGCATCTCCTTCTACCTGGAGCGTGTCCATCTGACAGGCCTCTCCGGTGTGTCAGACATAAAGTGGGGTAGTGCTCTGTCATGACAGGTGGGTGTTGCAGGGCTTGTAGGAGAGATGCTTCTCGGTTTGGGACATTCATGCCCAATTACCCCCTTGCGTCTGCCGTGGAGGATCAGAGAAGATGGACGGCGGGTGGAGAGCTTCTCTCCAAGGGACATATCGTCTGCTGAACTCGAAAATCGTTAACAATTTAATATTACTGTATTGAAAGAACAATGTGGTTGTTTCATCTTTAAATGTAAGGAAGTAACATTAAAATGCAGCGGATGTGTGACAGTCACAGTGTAATTAAACCGTTTCTTTACAGAATAGTCTTTTTGATTGCATACTGGGCTGGGAACTATCGTTAAAGATACCTGCTGGTACAATCTAATTGTTTCCTTTGGGATTTGGTTATTTTTAATGACTGCGTAGAAAAACAGGAAACAAATCATCAATAGAATCAAACAAACAGCCATGTGTGTTAACGTTGTAAACACGTTGTGTATATTACTGTGAAAACAATACTGCACGTTCATCATTTTCAAAAGGAGAAGAAACAATGTTTTTAAACAATCCAATCATTTCAGAGTTGAAAACTGGGGATGTGAAATTATTTGACAAGAAACCTTAAGATACTTAGATACTTAAGCTAGTATTTCTATATCAAGGGATTCCTCTGTAAAGGCAAATTTGAAAGTTTTGATTCTTTGAAACAATACAAAACATTATGAAAACGAATGTAAACAAAGGTAACACACCTTACACACAACAGTGTGGGTTCAGGTATTCATTCTAAATTCATACTTTGCATTGAAACAACTATTTACAAAAATACTTGTAACTTCGGCAGAGGTTTCTTGGACGGATACATCGATCACGTCTAGTCTCCATTAAACCTCTGTAGAGTGAAAAAAATAAACGTGGCCCCTTGGTACCAGCGCCTAAACCGTACTGAGAGGACAGAACAGTTGAACCATCCCTCTGTAGGGAACAATGCCGCGATCCACCCTGTGATGTTGGCTAAAGCGCTACAGCGCAGCTGCCAAGCCAAATATATATGCATGAATGCGGTAGCAGTAACTGCTCTCTTATCGCGCTTTGATGCTGCTGCTTTGTAACTTTTCCTTTTTATCTTCTCTGGTGTTTCTCTCCCCACTTTGCGAGCAGCGGTGCGTATCAAAGCATTGCAGCGTGTCACCGTGGTCTCCGTGGGGACGCGCTGCGCGGGAGCGGGGAACGCGGGCCGCAGCTAATGCGTTTCAGCGCTGCACATTACACCTGTCACAGAGTAGAGGTGCGAGTGGAGCACGGCAGGGGGCTAAACAGGCAAACACATGATCTGGACCACCTCCTCTCTATCTCTGCACACTTTCTACCTGCTGTGCCTATGAACAAAGTCAACATCAACATAAAGACCTCTTAGAGGTCCTCCGTGGCAACTATGTACATTAAACCGATGTGTGCTTTGAGCCCACCAGTCTGCGGAAGAGATGAATGGTTATTATGTGCATCAATTTTAATTTACACATCCATCCCTTGATGCTTGCTGATGCTATTGTGGTACACACAAAATCAGACCACATAGGTAAAACCTATGGTCATTAATTTACATTTTTGAGTTTTATTTATCACTTTATTTATCACATTATTATTTATCACAATTATTACGGTCTCATATTGTTGTGATAGCATTAGCATTAGAAACGGAAGGGCGGAACCAAAGTGTTTGCGTGGTAGCCGGACTCCTATGGTTGAGGGGCACTTCCACTTCCTCGCCAGACAGATTTTGGAGGACGATGAGAGAGTTCCATTGCTTTGTTCCTTTCACTGATATCAACCTGCTTTTTAAAAATCTGATAAATCATCTATTTGTTACTACCATCCTGGCCACTTGGGACCGGTAACACTATGCTGACACATTTTTACAAAGTTTCTCAAGGTGCTGTCTTTATTGCAATTGCACAGTTACGGTAAACTGTAAAAGACAGTGTCATTGTGAAAGAAATGTCATGAGAAACATAATAATTAATACTCTGAGACAAAGTTTAAAAATACAATAATGAATGTCTTCTTCATTGTCTTAACATTGTGCCACACCACTTATCTAGCAGCCCAGTCCAGGAACAATGAATCTGTCTGAAAATGTCAAAATGGTTGATATATTCGGGGGGAATCACTCTTTAAATGGAAGTGATCAGAAAATGGAACGGAACCTCTTTAAAATTGATTTTCACCAGTTTTCACATAATAACTGTAGGAGCACAAATGAATCATTTTCTTTCAGGCTTTTTTTTTTTTTTTTTACCTCAGAACGGTTGATAATAAATGAGTCCTTCATAGACTGCATTCAGTACCAGTTCTCATAATGAGAGCACATAATGGCGGTTTTACTGCCTTGTGTGTAAAATCTCAGAAATGTCTTGAATAATTATCTTATTTTTTCTGTTTTCTGATGGATCAAGTAGGCCACAGAAACTTTGATCATGTGACACATGTATCAGCAGTGCAATTACGGAGTTGTATTTATAATTCATCAAAGAGAAGTGAATTGAATAACAATCCTGTTTTGAACCCTTTCAATGAAGAGCAGTAGGCCTACTTTTCGCAACCATTGATCCATTTCCCATTGTATAACATCATACTTTATTAATATTTTTAAAGAACAGAATCTGGCCGCATATTTTCTAAAATATAAAAAGATATGATACCAATGAAGAACAACTGAACTACTCACTCTACTACTCAAATAAATCCCTTTCCTTGCTGCTGTGTCCTTAGTAAATCCTTGTTACTGTTGATTTATTCGTATTGCTATCATTAGGAGACATTGGAACCTGATTCAAGGTACTGCACAATGTTCAAGGGTGTTTGCTACTGGCAAACGTTCATGTTTCAATCGTACATGTTGAATGCATGTGAGAGAAAAATTAGGAGAAGCAATGAATGGCCATGAAATGTGGATTTCAGGCATACTTCAACCCTCCAATCCTGCAGATAACAAAAACATAATTCTTATATCATCTTTAATCATACAAATTGCCATGCTTTTATCCCACTTATATGACACATCCATTATTGTAAGATCATGCTTAAATTATTATTAATAATATATCTTGCTTTAAATATTTTCAGCACGCATCAAAATCTAAACTTAAATATGTTTTAAATAACTCTTAAATGGCCACTGTTTCCACTACATCTTACAATGTGTAGAGAACATTTATTTTGCTGCTCTCCGATTGAGCTGTCTTTCAGCTTATTACGGCTGGTTTGATTAATTGTGGAGGGTGGTACTCTGACGCATCAATGAGAGAGTATCGGCCTTCTGACCGAAGAGGGAGAAACACAATGATGTTGTTCGACGGCGTGTTGAACATTTTAACTTAAAGATACGATGAGGGAAATTAAGTGGCTCTTAATTCTTACCATGGTGATGCGTTTATCCTAGTACAAGAAAAAGACAGGCATGATTATGAATCTACAATTGAATGAGTCTGGTTCAGTACAAGAGAGAGTCGATCATCAACAGCTTTATGATTGGGGGAAGTTAAGATGCTTGGATTAGAATGAAAAATAAATGTGCAAAACCATACCTATTTTGCATGTTTTGCTTAAATAGATAATTAGCATGAGCAAATGAGCCAACAAGCTGAAAACATATATTTTTATTCAATGCCACCTTGGTTAAACCAACTTTCTGAACAAACTAATATTCAACAAATATTAATAATAATATAACAAATATTCAATGCTGCCTTGTCGTTGTGTCTTTATGAAATAATATGATTGATTGAAAACACAATCTTTCTCTACAAAATTGCCTGCTGGTTGCACACTCTATTTAAAAGGAGAATGAGAAAGCGGCGATGTCATTATGGATGTCTGTGTGTGAATAGTGAGTGAATCCCCAAAACAGACTCAAAACAGAAAAAATCTGTGATAATATCCAAGATGATCTTCTAATACATTTTTTGACATAAGTATGAACTTCAGCTCATACAAAACACTGTAATTGGAGTATTAAACAGAGGAGTGTTGAAACTCTACATTCAGAGTATAGAACAGAAAGTGAACATCTCATCCCACTGTCCCTTCTCATCACCATCTCCCTGAGAATTACATACAGACCTACTTCTGTCCAGGCCGGGACATCCTTCTGTAGCGTTCCCCCTAACACATCCTGAACGTAGACACACAAACGCCATCAGCAGCCACACAAAGGCCGCACACACACACACACACACACACACACACACACAGATACACATACAGTATGCCTGTCACTGTGACAACTCCAGACAACTCATTCTGTCTCTCTCTCTCACGCCCGACCAGAGGAGAGAGAGGAGGGCTTCTAACACTCATATGAAATGTTAATGTAGAACATGTTTGGGGGAACTAAAACCCCCCTGGTGGTAACGCAACACGAGCAGAGTGGGAGGGGGGTTCAGCAGAAACACCCTCCGACTCTCCACCTCTCCTCTCTCGCTCTTCCGGTTGGCTGAGGCAGGACAAGCTCGCACGGCCATCCTCGCTCACTCATTAATTGACTGTGATGTTATCTTCTTCACTGTCAATCAGGCAACCCGTTGACCCTTGACCAGTGGCGTCACTAGGCTGTTTTATTCGGGGCTAAAGCCCCGTAACAAATTGAAATAGCCCCGAATCAATTTATGTTTGAAAATATAATAAAAATAAAAAATAAAAAAAAGACAACTCAACCTTCCGTCCGCGTCCGCCGCCCGTTAACAATCCCGTCCGCCCGAGATCCCTCCCCCCCCCCCCCCCGTCAACAATCCCGTCCGTCCGCGATCCCTCCCCCCCCCCCCCCCCCCCGTCAACAATCCCGTCCGTCTGCGATCCCCCCCCCCCCCCCCCGTCAACAATCCCGTTCGCCTGCGATTCCCCCCCCGTCAACAATCTCGTTCGCTCGCAATCGTCCCACTGAGCCCCGGATGTTTAAGAAACCTAGAATCGCGCCTGCCCTTGACCTCCTTCAGCCAAACCTCCTAGCCCCCCCCCACTCCCCCACTCCCAAACGAGGGAGCAGAATTGATGTAGCTGACAGCAGACCTTCACCAATATGCAGTAGGGAGCCTGCAAGTTTTAATTCACACGCATGCACATACACAACACACACACACACACACACACACTATCACACACACACACACACACACACACAACAATATTATTGAAGTTCTGCAATTGTTATTATTTTCTATTTTTTTTGGAAATTCAAAAAGGTCAGAAAAAAAATGTTCACGTTAATAAGAGAACATCATTACACGGTTACATAAAATAACATAATCAGCAAAGGCAAACATTTATAGCCATGATTTAAACGGCACGTGAGCTGCTGGTTTCAGCGTCCATAGCAACCGTCATAGCAACCATGTTATTTTAAAGTATGTCCGCCATTTTCACATAAAAAAATCCTAATAACTATCCAATAGGAAAGATGCTCACAACGTCTATTAGAGCAGTAGTCTGGTTAATACAGGAGTGAATGGGCTGCTGGAGCACCCGCTATGAACGTCAAACATCGCCGGGGAAGGCATTACATTGTAGTGAATTGAATCCCCTCTCCGTTTGCAGATGACGTCGAAGGGTACCTTTCCCGTCAGTGACTGACGCTAATGCCCTTGCCACTAGTCAGACTTTCTCGGAGTGAGACTGTGTTGGGTAAACACACAATACAGTTTACGTTAGTTATCGTCTTTTATAAAAACTTGTTACAAATTTTTTTTATTTCCGTAACAACTTTTCTTGTTAACAATAATCTTCAAACACACTGACACACACACACATACACACACACACACACACACACACACACACACACACACACACACACACACACACACACACACACACACACATACACATACATCTTCATGCAACCACACACACCCTCAAACATTACTTTCTCATTGCTAGGACACCAGGAGACCAGGGAGGACCCTAAGAGACTAGAACAATGGGACTAACAGGGACCAGCTAGGAGACTCGGACGCAAGGGGACCAGCTAGGAGACAATGAGCAGCTAGGAGGCTAGCAAGGTCACAAGGAGACAAGCTTGAAGTCTAAGATGATGTTTTCAGCCTGCTCATCTGCTCCTTTACAAGAAAATGCTAGACACTATTTGTCGCCCAGTCTCCGGAACCCCGCATCATTTTCTGTGGTCACCTGGGGGCACCGGCATCTGATTGGATAAGGTCAGAGCTCTGAGCCAATGAAACGCCTTGCTGGGATCAGAGGAGAAACACTGGCCCTCAGGGTGATGGAGCACTGTAGCGTGAGAAGCACTTAACATGCACACGCACACACACACACACACACGTAAACACACTCACATTTACGCACTCATGCTTACAGACACCACACACATGCATTCTGTCAGGCAAAAACACACACACACACACACACACACACACACACACACACACACACACACACACACACACACACACACACACACACACGTGTACATGATCCTTCTTTAGCACAAACAATTAGTCCTTTGATTCCCTGAGTGCTAATCGTCAGCGGCACATTCAGCTGGTGAGATGATAATTAAAACATCACACTTGGAAAAGTATTAGAGCTCTGCCCACAGGGAGAGGGGAGCCACTGTAAATAATACACACCCCAAACACACACTGTCAACACACACCACAAACACACACCGTCAACACACACCACAAACACACACCACAAACACACAGCATGAATACACACAAGCACAAACTGTGAACACATAACAAAATAACACATGGGGAACACACAACACATCGGGAACACACACCCCGAAACACACACTGGGTACCCACGTGAACGCATAACAAAAACACAACAACCCAAACACACACCGTGTACATGCATTATGAACACACAACATAAACACATACGAGAACACACGCCCTGAACCACCACACACACCAACACAGACACACACCGTAAACACACACCGGAACACACACCGTGAACACACACTGTTAACACACACCGTAAACACACACCGTAGACACCAACCAAGAATACATTACATGAACACACACTGTGAACACACACAGTGAAACCACACCGTAGTCACACGATGCAAACACACACACCTTGAACACACAATGTGAACAAACACCCTCTGCACATGTCGCACTCACACGTTGGCTTGGATGGCGTCCGTTATTGTTATTTTTGCAAAGGTCTGCCTGCAGACCTGCTATCAGTCGTCAGCATTATTATCATCTCATTATCGTCTGTACGCTCTTTCTGCAAACGGCACGCCAGTCTTTGTCTCGACCCCTCTGTCTTTGAACCATTCCTGTGTTTTGATGATAGATACCAGCTGTCTGGATTATCTACAACCGCCTCTATAGATACTTCATCACAACCTACTTATTTGGTTGTTTGAGGATATCTTATAAATATAGATTTTTTTCTATTCAAAGGAATTTATACATCATATTGTTTTATTTAGAGATTTATTTTACCATTGACTTGAATTGTTTTGCATTCACCGACCACTGGAATTTAATTAGGGACCGAGCAGGACACTGCAAGGTCCCTATTGTTTTTGCTTCGACCAAAATTTTCCCGTTTTTTTTCTCCCTCTTCGACCTCATTTTCCCCCACCTGAACATATACGAAAACTCATTTTCATTTGGCAAATTTGTGGGGACTGCTGTAAAATTTGATATTCTATGCGTCAAATTCAGGTTGGCCCAAAGGTGGCGCTATACCAACTGGCCAAAATCTCAAACTTTACACAAGCATATCTCGTCACCGGTTTGACCTACACTCATGAAACTTTGGTCATACATGCACATCCTCATGCTGAACAAATTTGGCTCAAGTGCCCTACCACTTCTGGGTGGTCAGATTTCCCGCCATTTTGAATTTAGTTAAAAACAGTAAATTGCCTAAGGATCCCACATTTTTCGACTTTGGCACATATCATCTATGGCCCATTATCTTCAATCTGACATAAGGATTAGTCTGTTTAATAAAGTTTGAACGAGGTCCGGTACGAGGTCCCGTTCATCACTGCACGCAGTTTTAAAGAAGCGCAGTTTTAAAACGGCCGCAAGCCGGTACGAGGTCCCGTTCATCACTGCGCGCAGTTTTAATTCCTTTTGTGTTTAAAAGCACTGTAACTAGTAACTAGTAACTAGTAAACTAGTACTGTAAGTTACAGTAAACACTGTAAATTATCCATTACTATAATGATAACTAACTAATGCTAACTATTCCTAAGGATGGAAATTTTTCTCACGTTTCCATGCCGGACCACTCTTAACCGTTTTATTTAAGGATTTAAGGATTTATTTAAGGATTTATTTAACAAACAATTTCAGAAAAACAATTTTTCATTTTACACACATTTAAGGCAAAGATTAATTTTCAAAGAGAAACAGAGATAGCACATAATAGCCATTTCCCAAGATGCACCTGAGAAAGGGCTAAATACACAAACATGAAGTTATTTTATTAGAATAAATTGGCTCAGCAAGGTTTCACACAGTGGTGCTTATTTAATTTTTCAAGAAAGATTCCAGCACAGGCTCAGATCCAGGTCTATCAAACACAATTTTTTTTTATAATAGTAACAGAAATATTTTGTCAATATTTTTGTCACGAATGGAGAAAATAGTCACAATCCAGTCGTTTTCCATTTGTATCCATTTTTTATGCTTCAATAAAAAAAACAGAGAACATGATTGGAGTAGGGCTTGGAGTAACAAAGAAAGAAAGAAGAAACCAAATAAGGATAGGAAAAACAAAATAAAGAACATATTAAGAAAGAAAGAGTGATGAAGTAAGCAGCAGAGTGCATCTAGGATTAGGTTGTGTTTGATCCGGTTCACACACCATGTATAAATGGTAAAACACCAGTCTGCCAGATTGGCTTATATTTTATCTGTCTTGTGTTACTCTACTTGTTATTTATCTGATAGCAGAATTTAATCCCTGTATCAGAAAGGCTTATCTTCAACAGGAAAAGAAAAAAAATACAAATAATCACATAACAAGATATGAATACGCAATTATGATTTGTGCTTTTAATAATAACTTGGAGGGACCGATTAAATCAGGGATTTCATTTTCCCTCCGCTGGAACACAGGGCTTTGTGTTTTGGAGAGCGCTACGGCTGTCAGAGCCAGGCCAATGAACATCTTCCTTCACAAGCCCTTAATCTGCCAAAGTATGTCAAAAAGAGGCTCAGTGAAAATGATCTTTATTTACTCTTCCTCGACGCTAGAAGATACTCAATCTCTGACACGTTTTAATCAAGACAGCCTATTCAGGGCCCATGGTGGTTGTTTTCTTTTACTTTCAATGCTGGAATTGAACAACTTCTTAAGGCATTTTCTTGCAAGGCAATATTTATAATCGGATATTCAGAAAACAAAAACAACAAATAAACAAAACAATTTAATTAAGCTTTACAGTAATGACACTTTACTACTTGTGTCTTCTAACAGATGCTATTTTACACTGAACTTCTTCAAAGGAGCTGGTTGAACTACAAAAATTACCTTATTGAATCACATTGTTTTATCATCGCTGGCAAAAGAGTCAAAGCATGACGGGGATGAATTCTATTTACTCTGTCTGACAGAAATAAGGAGGAGGAAGACAGCTGATTGGTTATCACCTGTCAGCCTGCAAATGGGCATTTAGCATTTAACATTTAACCTGAACACATACTCTAAAATAGTATGGACTTTTGGATCAAGAGAGCGACCACTAGCATACCAAGAGATTTCATTCAGCTTAATTTATTCTCTAAAATGACAATTTTGGTGGAGTAATACACAAACATTTCATAATTAATTAGTCAATTCATTGTGCTGCATTTTATCCTGGACAGACCAAAGAATATCAAACATGGTAAGTGAGTGGTTGTCTTCTTTTAGTTTCTGTGTTGATTAGTTTGTTGATATTTTAGCACAGGGCCCCGGGCACCAGCGCAAAGCATATAAATCATCAAAGCTGTGAAACCAAACCAACTAGCCTTTTAAATGAGCTCTCTGACATGACCTAGCTCTAAGCTAATTCACCAGGAACCATTACCCTGTTGTGCTACTGTGGTGCTAATTAGACTACCGCTTTGGTATGGTTGTCTATGGAGCTCTACCCGTAGAGAGCAAGAGCAAGAGCGAGAGCAAAAGCGTGAGAGAGAGAGAGAGAGAGAGAGAGAGATTTTTTTATTCAATTGGTGGGGAATTGTCGGTTGGCACGTGTGACTCTGGGTGTTGGTTATCACTCATGTGGTAAATATCCAATCCATATCATAAAATACTGTCTTGAGAAACAGAGGAAAGGTTCCAATCAGCTAACAGAGAAAGAGGAACGCAGTCAGAGGTTTTAAGGCGAACATGTTTTTTTACCATCTAACTGCAATGTAGAGAGAGAGGGGATAGGGAGAGAGAAAGAGAGTGAGAGAGAGAGAGGGGGGGGGGGGGGGGAGGGGGGATAACTGTTTTGATTCATATGTATTATTACAAATGTTTTAATGGTATTGTTGTTAATCTCTAACAGTGATTCAGTTTTAGGAACATTATAATGTCACATACGTTTGAAATACAAACATGTTTTTGTCATGCCAAAAAACTATTTAAATTCAATTTAGAGAGATAGAGAGAGTAAAATGTATTAAGGGATATGGAAATGAGGAGGGGGGAGAGAGGGTGGTGGGAAGAAGGAAACAGAGACATAGAGACATAAAGAACAGAGGGAGGAATGTATATATATATGTATATATATAGGAGGGATGGAGGATAAAGGGAGAGGGAGAGAAGAGGAAAAGGAAAGACAGCCAGAGATGGGGAGGGAGGAAGAGAGGGCGGTTGACAAATGGGAGTGTGGAGGGAAGCACGGAGGAAAAAAGTAATATTAAAAGGCCAGACATCAAATATGGAAGCAAAATAGTGGGTGAAAGAAGAAAGAGACTCTGAAAATAATGATAAAGGGGAGGTGAAGGGGAGTAATGAGGAGTGAGCGGGTGCACAGAGAGGAGGGGAACAGACAGCATAACAAAAGATGTTAAGAACACCAAGAGAAAAAGAGTGAAGAGAGCATAGAATAGAAGAGGCCGAGGAGAGACCGAGAGAAGAGAAGAGGTGTAGAGGGCAAGGGGAAGGCTGGGGTAGGTCAGTGTCTTCCACAAAGGCCTCCCCTGTGCCTGGGCTGATAACGAGAGCTATGGTCCCAATTACCGTGGCAACAGCCTCCACGTCTCAGCCTGAAAAATATTGCTTCCACTAGTTCCCTCCTTCTTAGGGTTCCCTCCTTTTTACTTGTTTCCTAGTGTCCTAGTACATCTACTAGTCAACTAGTTTATCTTCTAGTTTCCTAATCAATCTCCTAGTATCCTAATCCATGTCCATGTCACCTAGTCCATCTCATCTTGTCCTAGCTCTTTAACTAGTGACCTGGCTCATCTCCTTGTATCCTAGCTGATATATTAGTATCCTAGACAATATTCTAGTCTCCAAATGTTTCTACTAGTGTCCTAGTCCATCTCCCACCTCCTAGTTAATCTCCTATAGTCTATCCTTACCTTCTGTCTCTGTCTATGTTCTATGGATGGATTTATTTTGTTTCAGGCTCAGCTCCAGACTAGTCTGAGATTCACTTAATCTCCTCAGTGGAATAATGAGAATAGAGAATGAACTGGCTGGTCGGATTATTATTCTGTTAGAGATCGACACTCAGATCCCAATCAGTTTGATTGAAGCACAATGTGGTCAAGAGTTCTGCACCTGTTTTCTCTTGATTGGTAGGATGACAGGCATCACACATTAAAATATGAGGACCAATAATACTTGATAGTGCAGAAAGAAAGTAAAGATTTCACCTTCCTGCAACCAGACTGTCCATCTTGCTTCAGAGGTGGGGACTTCTACCCAAACCCTTTCTCAAGCCCTGGCTTATTCAAGGGCTAAGCTACGGCCAGACTCTAGAACACACAGTGGCAGGTCGGCCTTCACTCCCACTGGGCTAGAGCACTCTGTGTGCTCACCCCCCACTACTACCACCACCTCCAGGGCACAAGGAGCACAAGCACAGTTCTGCCATTTCCTATTATGTTTACCTCAGTGGGTGTACAACGGAAGGGAAAGTGCTGAGAATAATATCTTTGACTAGGGGAGTTGTGTTGGGTGTTTTCAAGAGGATTGTTGTGTGCCTGTGTGAGCAGTAGGGCTAGTTATGATCATTACAAATGTGACAATATAGGCTATTTTCAAACCAAGTGTACAATAGAAGTATTTTCGGTGTCAGCTGGTCCCACACTGGCTGACAAATGACTTAGGTTCCGTTTCTTCAAATTCACTCAGGAAGTCTGACATTGCCTCATTTATACACTCTTTGATCAGCTCTTTACACAGAGCGAGGGAGAGAAGAGCTGTATCTTCAAATAGCCATTTGTTGAACTCAAATTCACACATGACAGGTAAGACTACAAGAAGCGGAATTACAGTTTGGATGTCAAAAGGAAGTCACAGACAAACTACTTTTTTTTTCATGAGTGAGGACATATACAAGATATATACAGTAGTTCAACGATGATACTAAATATTTATTTTTGGATTTAATATAGGGACCAACCATTGAGGATACAAAATAAAAGCTTTCCTAGTCGTATGAATTCCTAATTTAGAAAAACATCTTTAGTGTGAGTTGTAAAGGTGACATTAAAACATTCAACCCCACTGAAACAATGTCCTCCCTATTTAGCAACAAGGATGCACAGCGATACCTAGTCAGCAAAAGAAAATCGGATTCGGCCCATCATTTGCCGCAAATTGTGTTTCATTTAAATCTATACAGATCGGTAAATTGGGATTACACTGCCAAACAATCTCATCACCTCATCCTGCAAACTGTTTCTCAGCTTCCCCTTCAAAATAAATGTGCCCATCACCAAGGGAGTTAGACTCACTGAAGAAACAAAACACTGCTTTTCCACCAAGGGCTTAATTATCACACACCAAACACCTTTTTCCACTCCCCTTTCCGATGAAGAAACAAAGAGTTTGTTTATTCATAACAAAAACAACAACATCTTCTATTCTTCGGATTTAATTCAAAATGTCATCTTTGCAGTAAAATCTGGTCAAAGTTTAGTTTGGGTGATGAAGTGAGTGTTTACAGAACAGCTTCACGGTATAACACAGGCCTCCTCATCTGTTTCAATAAGACGCTCTAGGTACGATTGTCCCGGCCTCATATTTCATGAACATCCCTCGTCGGCTCACAGAGCAGGGTGGGCGGGTGAATGGGGGCAAATAGATAAAAATGACAGTGTTCTTAAGTTCCCTGCTGGATTAATGCTTGGTTAAGCGCCCTACCAACCGCCATATTGCTGGCTGGTGAAACTGTTTTGTTCTAAACATAAAACTATTTATAAGTTGTTTTGCAGAGAGCGAGACAAGGTACATGCAGTGATCCATTCGTCCTCATCAGGTGTGTTTGCAGACACTGTCCGCCTGGCGCTGAAACTTGGGCACGACGCGAGTACCTACCGATCTAGTGGGCAAAACCGTTGTAACCTGATCCATTCTCCAGGTCAGCTTTGTAGTTGCAGATTTCAGCCGTTTTGATTGATTGAATTATTTTAAAGACCAGTAGCTAATATAGGATTTTTTAGACTCACTTTTTTTGCTGCACTTAACTCTGGCTTCCTGTGACATCATCACTGTGCGACTATCACCATTTTGTTCTGCCCAGGACACCCTGTAGCACTTTAGGTGGGAAGTAAAAGGCTGACTAAAGCAGTCACACTATAATTCGTTTAAGAAGAAATGTCTTTGACTCTTCTCTTTTCATGAATAACATGAATAATCATTTGTGATATTACCCATTGCCGTGTGCTGTGTTCATGCATAACAAACAGATCTTCTAGAGAGTGAATTGAGCCTAGAACTGGAGTGTTTTTTTCATCATCAACTAAGAGCCATTCTCTCTATTCGCTGAAAATGTGTCTTCAGTCTGGGGAAGACTGGATATTGCAGCTGTGCAGGCTCTCCAACATGCTATGGAGATGATTGATGCTTCACTTCTGTCTTAGTTGTATTTATTTCATTCAATATTCATTCAGATACGTCTCATTGAGGCTGGTAACCTCTATTGCACGAGACCTGACCTTTCTCCGCTGTGACAAGAATCGATGAGATACCAGTCATTAGAACTATGTATACTATACGGAAAAATACACTTGAAGGTTGTAACTGGTAGCTTTAATTATGTGTGCTTATTTGTTCAGGTTAGCTGTGCACTACCTCATAGTAGTCCTATTCCATTAGTTTAATAAATGTATGGACTTTAAAATTCCCTGCATGCTTGATTCAGAATCTACTTAATATGTGTTCTGGAATAATGAATTCTAAAACACTACACACCCACACACACAAACACACACACATTCACACACATAATCCCCAACATGGTGAGTTCCATACTGGTACCCACTAACAAGGCTAGATCTGCCACAGTTGATTTTGGTCTGAGCAGCTTGGAGACGCTTGGAGCAGAATAAAGATGACTAGATAGGAGCTGCTGTCAGCTGGCATAGCAAACACACAGTAGAGCTCAGCAGGAAACCCACTTGAGTTAGAATAGGAAACAGAGTTAGTGGAGGAAAGACCTAGCATTGTAAACATAGAGAGTTAACATAGGAAACAGTCAGAGCAAGCACAGATGGCTAGCATTGAACATACAGAGTTAGCATATGAAACACTTTTTTGTTGTGCGTTTGTTCAGTAGCAAACCCCCAGAGATAGCATAGGAGAAACACAGAACCAGCATAGGAAACATAAGAAACTCTATATGAAGCTTAGAGAGCTAGCATAGGATACACATCGTCTGGACGGTGGGCCGTCAAACAATCCATAGCATTTTTGCCAGCCCTGTATGTCTCTTTACCGGCCCTCTCTACCACCTGTGATTCGGTGTGCGCCAGGGTAGGAATTTCACAACGGCCACAACGGCCATGGCCGTCGTGCCCCGCACTTTGGCCTTGATGCCCTGTGAAAAAAATTTCAATTTACGGCCAAGGTGGCCTTTGTGCCCCTGTCAAAGTTCCAGTGTAAACAACGCTAGTGACGCATGGTGGGCTTTTATGGAATTACAGCCATCCTAGTGCGCGCAGTAGGCTAGTGTCTGTGGATCAGAGCGATTGCTCTGCTGTGATTGTTCCAAAATAGAACTTGCGCAACTTCGCGAGCCGCGCAGGTGTATCAACATTACATGAAAGTATCAACATCACATGAAAGAAGAACGTCAACCAGCCTCCTCAGCAGTGTTTGTAATAATGCCGTTTGAAATAACGGCGTTAGGTAATGCCGTTATTTTTTCAGTAATGGGTAATCTAACTAATTATTTTTTCTGTTGTTACAACGCTGTTACCGTTACTGACAGTTAAATGCGGTGCGTTACTATGAATTGATTGAATAAACTGTGTAATCCGAACGCACCCCTGGCTCCACACAAACTGATAGTGAGGAGACCGGGTGGTTTAACAAAGAGATAAGCGATTATTATTGGCTAAGGCAGAGTCATGTTTCATGGTAGCCAATCGGAGCCAGTGTTTTTACACACAAGCCAGGATACGCGTGCCACACGCACACACACCAAACTGATTCGATGAAGCAGTAGAAATGGCCAGTCCAGAGCAATCCGATGAAAAGTTGGCATTTTCAAGGTGGAGATATAAGCACTACTTCAAATTCATTGAGGTCAAAGGCAAGAACGTGCATGTAAAGTGAACATTATGTCCAGGAGCAAAGACTTTCTTGACATCCGTTGTAAGCAACTCTAATTTAATGAAGCATCTCACAACGACACACGCATCTACAAAGCTACAATTCTTTTTTACAGTAACGCAAATAATTACTTTCCCTGGTAACTAGTTCCTTTTATTATAGTAATTCAGTTACTAACTCTTTTTTTGGAACAAGTAGTGAGTAACTGACTGCACTGTGTCAGGAGAAAGTGTATCTCTGATACTGTTTCAGCCTCTCTCTCTCTCTCTCTCTCTCTCTCTCTCTCTCTCTCTCTCTCTCTCTCTCTCTCTCTCTCTCTCTCTCTCTCTCTCTCTCTCTCTCTCTCTCTCTCTCTCTCTCTCTCTCTCTCATACTCACAGTATCTCTCTCTCTCATACTCACAGTATCTCTAAATGCAATGTTTTACAATATGATGTTTTTCAATGTTTTTAAATTAAAACAAACGTTTAATACATAATTAATGTTTCTTGGTGAATGAGAATGTTAAGGTATTAATCTGAAAGGTAAAACCAGCGTAATTTAACCAAACAGCCTTTGTGCCCTGTCATGTGGCCTTTGTGCCCTTAAAAAAAATGTGGACGGGAAGGCCATATGGCCTTGCCCCTAAAATGACGAAATTCCAAGCCTGGTGTGCGCATGAGATTGTGGTGCGTGCGAGTTCCAGGACTTGGCTCACTGGCCAATAAGAACTAAGGTAGTAAATGCACTTTAACATTCTAGACTAGACTTATGCAGAAGCAGCAGTGAGATTGCAAACAACAGCCACAAAAGTAAAAGAAGTGTTCGAAACAATGAGAAAAAAGGAAGCAGGCATAAGATACACCGGCCCCCAAACGTAACTGACTGTCGTATATTTCTTTCCTAGTAAACCACTGTTTGAGTTTATGATAGCCCGCTAGCAATAATAGTTGATCTGTTTCATTGTCAACATCCGTTGACACTCACTTCTGTTGCATTTGTGTAGTGGCTGTTGGGTTTGTGTTGTGGTGTTTGCAAATCTGTTCTGGCTTTTTATGTAAGGAGACAGGAATCAGGGGTCATGTGACATGTACTAAAGAGTGCAACCTCTTTGCCTCTGAAATTACACCTCCCTTTTTACCAACATTATGGGCACACAAAACATCCTGGGAAAGACACCATAAATGTTGTCATGCAGAGTGCTGTCCTCAAAAATACGCACAGGCAAACACACACACACTCAAACACAGAAGTTACCGGGAACACACTCAAACAAGCGCATGAACACACACTAAAATACCGCACACACACAAACTTAAACACACAAGGAAACATACACACTGAAACACACACACACACACACACACACACACACCGACTACCATCACCAGTATTAGGAGACGTGTGGTTGTTGAGAAAATATTGAATTTGAATAATCAGACCACGTGTCAAATGGGTGTGCTGCTGATCGGTGTCGCCTCATGGCTCACTAGCAGTAGGCGGCAAGGAGCGAGAGACAAGTTAGTCTGTCTCCTCTCTGTCTGCTTGTACTGTACTCCACAACCATACCTCCACCTATCTCTCCACTGCATGAAACCAGCATCATTACCAGTTCTAAACAGCATTCAGTATTGCGTACATTATTTTTATCCCAGTCCCACTGCTCTTCACATTCAGTCAAAGCACGGAAGCGTTTTAGCCTTTTGTTGAGCGCAGTGAAGACACAGCCTCCCGTTTTGCTTGAATACATTGTTCTAGTTGCCATTTATTGGATGGGATCTGATTATCTTTGACATGGTTCCTAACATGTGTGAGACAGTATGTGAGTATTTAGCAGGAGAAAGACCTGCTCATTAATATTCTGTCATTACCTCCTCCTCCGTGTCTGTGTCTGGGATTAACAGCTAGCACAGCGATGTTAATTGGAAAAATACAAACAAATTAATCAGCCCAGGAGGTCTGGGGGGGGTGGGGGGGGGGGGGGGGGGGGGGGGGTTGTCGATCACAAAGGTCTTCTGCTGTAAACGTTGGCCTGACAAGAGAATCCCCATGACAACCAACTGCAGAAAGGCATGATGGGAGAGCAGATGGCTTACACACATACACACAGGAACCCACACGGACACACACACACACACACACACACACACAGGAACGCATGTGCACCCGCACACACAGAGGAATATTTGCTCACACAGACACAGACACACACACCCCTTCCTTCTCCTCCTGCCAGACAGCCTACAGGTGTGTCAAGATGTCTGGCTGGAAGACAGCCCAGTCCAGGTGTTCCCCCCTGCCTCCAGCACTACCGCCAACCCCCACCTCCACCACCACCACCACTACCCCCCACCTCCATCCAACAACCAGCACTACCACCCTCCCCACCACTACGACTACCCAACATCCATCTCCACCGTCACAACCTCCACAGCACCTTCCCCTTACCCACCTCCACCCCTTATGCACCACCAGCTCCCCTAAATACATCCCACCACCTCCCCCTACCACCACCTCCCCTACCCACCACCTCTCCTTACATCTACTGCCATCTTAGTTAACCCCGCCCCACCTCCACCATAAACATCGCCATCACTACCACTTCCCTGTTACACAAACCCCACCACCTCCCACCATGAACCACTTTCACCTACCACCTTCACGGCTACTAAACTGGCCACCTCCACCTGGCCTACCTCTTGTCCTCAACTACCACCACCTCCCCTTCGTAAGCCCACTTACTCAGCCGCCACATCCATTTTCCCCCTCACCGGCAGTCAACGTGTCTGTGGTAGAGACAGGCAGCGCGGCAGTCCTTTGCGGCCCAGGAGATAGCTGTCGCGTCTGGCCGTCGAGCGGGGGGCCAGGTGGCCGAAACCTCCAGCTGACAGCCAGCTGCTGGGACAACAGAGTCTGGGGAGCACAGGAGCCTGTTACACCAGTGACACCCCCGCCGTTGGTTCGCGTCTGCTTGACAAACGGACTCATAGAAGCGCGGGCACGCGGCCACCACTGCCAAGACACCGATGAGAGGAAAGGAGAGGAGAAGAGAGGGAAGTAGGGCGCTCCTTATGTCAGTACAGTGGTGGAGCACGGGATTCTGTTGGCTAAGGACTAAGGACTAAGGACGTCTCACAACATTTCAACCCCATGTCACCCTCGCTCTAGATAAAGCAGCTGCGCTCCAATACTACAGCTGGTGGCAAAGCAGGCGGAGGAGCCAGGAGAAGCCGCCACACATCCCGGGGAGGTGGAGGAGCCATTGGAGGAAGTGAGAGATGAGCATGGCAGTGAGGAGATTTACCAAGAAGGAGGCCTGCCCTGGAGAAAGAAAGCGATAGAAATGGTGATATAAGAACGGAATAAATCCCTGAAGAATTTGACAATTTACATCATTGGTCCAATTTGGACAACCAATGCCTGGCCCGTCATTGGTCAAACATTTCACTGATTTTTTTCCCATTAACAGAGTTGATGTTTATAGCAGCAATCATATGAAAAAGTACTCTTTTATATTAGAAAGAAGCAAAGGTTATATATTAAATGGATGATTATAGGATGTAAGTAAGATTAGACTTGAGATAGAAAATTCTATGTCATTAAGGTGCAGGTAGGGGTAAGCAGCATATTGTTCAAGGATACCTACAGGGGAGAATTTCGACATTTGGGTTTGAAACCCAGAAACTTTCATCTGGGAACACCCGAAACACTTCTATTTCGCCCCAAAATGATGATCCTTTTACATGCTCATTGCTGCTTCTCCACCTTCACCATTCTGGATTCAAGGCAGGCCACTCAACTGAGATGAACAGTACAAGGGGGCCCCAGCTGCCACTCAACAAAATCCAGATTGTTTGCTGTCCTTGCATGACCATGGAGGAATGAGCTACCCAATAACATCAAGGCGGGAGAAACCCTACACATCTTCTATTGGACTGAAGACACATCTGTTCAGACTTGCCCATTCAAATATGAACTCTTCTTAAATGTAGCAGTTTGCTCATTTGATTCATTAGGATTCTTGCAAAAATATTCTGAATTCTTGCTGTATCTTTATGATTGGATGCACCTATTGTTACCCTCTTTGGATAAAAGCCTAATAATTATTATGTAGTGTACTCATACTAACAAAGGAAAATAAAGCTTTTCTTAAAAATGTATGTGAATAATGTTGAACAACATAGACAGACAAAATAACTTCAACTAAAGTCAGTAGTCCCATAACATCAGTAAGAATTGGAGGAGAGGACTAGAAGACTTCAGGAAGCCAGTACAATTGGAGCATAGGTACATCCTTTCATCCGTTTACAAATAAATTATCATGATTAAGGTACTTTGTGGAATAATTATATCTCACAAAAGATACAACTGACATGTATGAGAAGTGTAAAACAGGCACCATTTCTGATGAGGAGCTTCGTCCTGACTTGTAGTGTAGACTTTTCTGTCATCTTGCCCTTAAGAGCTGTACAGCATACGTTTACAACCATAGATATCAAAGATGCAACCTAAACTTTGCCTTATTTCCCTAAAGAGAATTTGCTGTCACAAAAAACACCTTAATCACCTAACATAACCTGAAAATATACCTGTGCTCCCTCTTGAAACCTTTTGAATTCATTTTGGATTATTTTGAATTATCTTGTTGATTATGTAACCTGTTTTGGTATCCGCTTTGAATTCAAACAAAGAGACATTGGACGTGAATAAAACAGAGAGCTGTCCACCCATAACAAGGTTTTGTTTTTGAAGGACTTCCCAGTTTCCTATGTTCAGTTCAAGTGAATCATTTCAAACTCATCTAATTTTTTTGTCCTACTTTTTTTGTCCTACTGTCCTACTATTCACCCTCAGTTAACACGGCCTTCATCTCCGTTGGTCCGAGTGGATTATGCAAGAGACTGAATGACAGCAAGATGAACGAGTAGCTCTTTGTAGAGGTGATGGAGGTGGGGGAGGCTGAGGAGAGGTGGAGATGGTAGTGGTGGAGGAGGGGGTGGTAAAGGAGTTGGTGTTGGAGATTCTATATTTGGATTACACTTTATTTCACAGCATAGGGATTACTAGAACTCTTTGGAATTATTTCTGATTTTTTTTGTTTCCTAAAATAATGTGTGTGTGTGTGTGTGTGTGTGTGTGTGTGTGTGTGTGTGTGTGTGTGTGTGTGTGTGTGTGTGTGATGAGCCAGAGAGAGCAGTTGAAACAGAGGTTGAAAGAGAAAGAGCAAGAGAGGTAGCGAGAGGTTGAAAAAAAGTGTGAAAATGTGGGGGTAGGGGTTGGGGTATTTAAAGCGCTCTGTAAACCAACTCTTTGTTAAGGGTCCTCAGGGAAGTTGAATTATTGATGGAAATTGTATTAGTTTATGGTATTAGCGCTGGTGAGCTAATGGCTAAGTGGGTGTTGGAATGCCAACTAGCCTGTTTTGTATTCATCCTCATCGAGCTTTGAGACACAGAGACACAGAGATTGTTGTGACTCCGACTTCTACTGTTCTCGTACACTCAGTTTTCCTTGGTAAACACTTGGTAGTGTTGTTGGCTCAAATGGATCTGTGAAATTGATGTTTACTTTTTTATATATATATATACTTAGTTAATACAGTTAGTTAATACTTAATACATTTTTCTCATTGGGTTATTTAGCTTTAAATAAAATCCTCCTGCCTCCTGTCTCACTCCAAGACGAGGAGCAATCACAGCCATGGTGTTGCCACCCACCAGCAGTGGCAAGTGACATCATGACCCCCTGGTTTTGGGTGATCACTTTTGTCACGAGGGTTGAATTACAAGCAGTGGTGCAGTTGACCCTGCAAGAGACTAACGGCCATGTGACACACAGCGCGGGGAGCAGTGCCTGACATGAAACATGATGTCCTCATGTGGAGGATGTGGAAATAGGACCAGTTGACACGAGAGCCACATAAATACCCACCTGGAGTTATCTAAGGCTAAGTGAACTAGCACCGCCAATCTAACAGTACTTGAATGTATTTTAGTTGAGAGAACGGGAAGTTTTAGAGGTTGTGGGTTGCTGTTTAATTCTAGTTCACGGTTAAGGGATGAAAAGGGGGGTAAGAGGCTGTTTATGAAGTGTCAAGTAGAGAGTTTTAGCCGAGCCTTTTAAACACCCAGCCAACACAATCTTCCCTCCAGTGTCTTCTGGCACATTCGTCTCACTTCCTCACATTAATATATTCCAACCTTTCTCTTGTAGCACAGTCTGTCATTTATTGGATTCTGTAATTTGATATATTTAAAGCCACGTTATGCTCATGCAGGCCGAAGGAAAATATGATGCATGAAAAGGATGATGAATATGGATTTACCTCTAACGTTCAGATTGAGATTTTTTTTATTTTAATGTTTCTTCTTAATTGTGAGGGTCCATGATTTTGAGTTTGGCTGCGAAGATCGTGTAAAGATGAAGGCTGTCAAACAAACAACATACCACACAACAAGAATATAACATAACTACAATACAACATGTGAACATATCACAACAAAAACATAATACAGGACATGAAGACGAAGGCTGTCAAACAACATACAACACAACAACAACAACATAACACAAGAAAACGATAACATAACACAAGATGACAACAACAATACAACACTACGGCAACAGAATACAAGAAGGTAACAACAATATTATTCAACCACAATATAATATAACAGCAACGGCATAACACAACAACATTCAAACACAACAACAACAACAGTATATCACAAGTCAACTCAACAATGTAACTCATCAATGACACTGGCCTTTAGAGCGGCTATCCGTTACCATGGGAGCAGACGCCACCTCAAAGCAAGCTGCCAGGCGGCTGATATACCAATGCCTCGAGAAAAATTTGACTTTTCTAGCATTTCAGCTAGAGACGCCTGAACTGAAACAGCAATAATAAACATAAATAAAGAGGAATATGTAAAATAGGCATTAAAGCCCAGAGGAACATGAAATCAAGTTGTTAGTTAAATGTAGTCATGAATACAAAGTTTTAGTTATCATTAAGTATTCCAGATGAATGGAAGTCCATACTGAGATTATCCACCCAACATACAAGAAGATACATACATACGAGTATATGCAGGGTAAAGAAGTTAAATGAATGTTAGCAAGCATGTTGTAGAGCATGCAGACCCTGATTAACCTTGTTAGGAAACATCACAGATCTGAGTTCTCCCCGGCTAAGTTAACCACAATGAGTTCATAGCATGGCTGGAATTCATATTTATATTTAATATTATCATATCTCAGCGCACTCCTTTCAGCTTGAACATTTCCCCCCCCCCCTGTGTTCCTATCATTTCTATCTATATGATGTGGGGCCTTGCAGATTACAAAGTGTGTGACTCTTTAAATGGAAGCAAGGTTTTCTTGGGGCCAATCACATCAGAACCCCTTTTCTCCACATGCAACCTCTCCTGAATGTTATGACACAAGCAACGCTGCACTTGTTTTGAAGGCAGGCAGATCTGCACTCACTCTCTGTTTGCAGTAGAAAATAACATCCATTTTAAAAGTGCATCCAAAACATAAAGTATGAGAGAAGTATGAAGTATGAGAGAAGAGTGGACGCAGATGGAGAACACAGCCTTCTGAAACTAGCCAAGCCACTCGTAGTTAAGTTGACCTTAATAGCAGAGACTTCTGCAATAGACTTGACAATCCCACAAACGGGAGAGAAAATGGACACTTTGTGTAAAATGACATCAAGATGGGGTTCCTCTGAGTATCCCAGCTCAAGGTTTCTATTCCCTCTGTGTTTGGGGATTTTTTCGTCGTTCATGGGGGGTCAAGCAGCAAATTGTGAGGCTGGATTAGTGAAAAAGGGGGCATGATTGTGTAACAGTGTTTGTCTTCCAGCCGGATGGTTCTAGGTTCAAACCCCACAATGTCCTGCTACTCATTACCTGACATTTAATCATTTAGCATTTTATCCAAAGCGAGTTACAGTGAGTTAAGGAGCAGGTAGGGGTTTGGGCATCTTGCTTAGGGATGCCTACAGGTAGACATTGGGGTTGAACCCAGAAACTTTCAGCTGGGAGTCCGAACATCCTAACCACTACACTATCATGAAATTAATAAAAAAAGATTCACTGTAAGACGCTTTGGAATGAGGCCGCTTTATGGGTAAATGGTATACCCCATCGGCCAAATATAGTGGTACATCCCCGCCCGGGTCAACATTGAATTGTAAGTGAACTCCCCCTGTTTCAGCTTGAATTCAAAAACTTGTATACAAGTGGCTGTTTTTCCTGCATTACAGTATTTTTGTTACAGCAACAAAATAGCATAAATTACTATATTCAATGACATATAATACATACTAAGACAGTTAAAACATAAAGAAACACAATTTTGGGTTCCCTGGAACTTTAACGGTGACTGTGTCCTTTGGAAGGTCTTTACCACCCAGCCTCCTCCCTGTTCCACTTCCTCTCTCACTCTCTCTGACAGCGTGAAATCCTCAAACCACTACCTTTCAGACGCTAATATTTGGTTGTGCCTTCTTAATTCCAGTGCCTACGCACAGTAATAGCGTGCTGTTTTATAGGGACATGTAGTTAGATGCTCGATGTTGTAACCATGCAAACACCCTAAAAAGGGGTGGGGGGTGGGGTAGTGGAAAGATCTTGTCCCTCGTATCTGTATAAGGCCGCTTGGGGAGCAAATGCCACCCTACCTCTGCCAGACTTGAACACTGAGTTAACCATGAGCTAACCACAAGGAACCTTTTCTGTATCAGGGAGAATACACAATCCCTTCAGAAGCAAATCCTGTAGGTTTTGCTTCAATCTGGGTCTTTAAGTCAACTTTTTCATTTTCTTTTTTTTTGTCCTTCTCTAATCTTGTATATGAATGCATGTGTTCTGTACATATCACTTTTTTATTATTGTCATTTTTTTATGTATATATTTTTTATTTCTATGACTGACCTGTGCTTTCTTCTGTGTCTCAGGAATTTCCCATCTGGGAATAGTGTAGTACTTTTATCTAATTTTAAGCGTTTATCTGTATTTTTGTATTTGTATACCCCTCTGAGAATACATATTCTTTGTATGTAGAAACAAGGCAATACACCCTTTCTGGTTCGGATAGAAGCTCTTGTGTCCAGTCTGTCTTTTCCTGGTTTATGACAATATAAAAACATCTTTAATATTTAATACAACTCTACCAGGCTAGCAGTGTGTTCAAATCTGCGTGGACTTCATTTGGGTTGTAAAAAAATTAAAAGCTAATATTATGAGTTGTTGTAGCTGCTGTGCTGTTGGGTTACATGTGTCTGAGAGGATTGTAAGTGGGGTATGCAGAGAGAATACAGAGCTGTTCTGATCTGAGTTGGGGATTTTTTGGCCTAGAACTGAGCCCTTTGGGACCCCTGTGCAGGGGAAGAATGATGAAATAGCTGTCACAGCAGCGAAATTTCAATTAGAAATATGGAGTTTGAGTGTCAAAGAATTAAGTTGAACTGGTAGTGTTGATTTCAGTATGGGCTGAAGATCGAGGAGAGGATCTGAGCATTTGTTATTTGAGTCGTGAAAAAACAAAGGAGTTACAGAAAGTTTGTAGATGTCTAAAGGTCTTTGCGTCGGGAGAAGGTGATGGAACATTTTGTTCTAATGTATCGCAATACATATTTCTGTGACATCTATTACACCTATACAGTGGAGAGGCACCTTTGGTTATACATACATATATATATATATATATATATATATATATATATATGTCTATTTTATATCTTTCTGGTGTATGTTTAATCTGAGATGAGCCTAGAACCTATTAGCACAGAATGTGTTCTTAAATACTTAAAACAATGCAAATATAACTAGAAAATGTCTGTAATGCTAATTTCTTGTCGGTATGGAACTAATACTATAAGGGCGGCATAGTTATATGCAAGATGATGACATAGTATACATGAGTAAATGGTGTATCTCAAAGGCTTTTCTCTGCAACTGAACTAGACCATGAACAACACAACATCACCAACACAACACGCAATACACATAGTAGAGGCTATATCAGGTGCAGAGGCTGTGCTGGTGTAGAGGCTATGTCAGGTGTAGAGGTTATGTTAAGAGGCTGTGTCAGGTTTAGAGGCTGTGCATTTGTAGAGGATTTGCAGGTGTAGAGGATGTGCAGTTGTAGAGGATTTGCAGGTGTAGAGGATGTGCAGTTGCAGAGGCTGGGTCAAGTATAGAGAATGTGTCAGGTATAGGGGATGTGCAGGTGTAGAGGCTGTGACAGTTATAGAGGCTGTGTCAGTTGCAGAGGCTGTGTCATGTGTAGAGCCTGTGTCCGTAATGGAGGGTAAATTAAGTGTAGAGGCTAGATTAGATTAGATTAGATCACTTTTTTGTCATTACAAGTGCAGCACAAGCAACAAAATGAGTAAGTAAATACCGTCTAACCAGAAGTGCAAACCAGAGGTGGAATAGACATATTCAAGTGGGAATAAAAAGATATATATACAGATATGCAACAGTAAGTCCCAGTATGTGCAAAATAGCAATGGCAGTATGTCCCAGAATGTGCAATGGCAGTATGGCAGTTTGTGCAAAAAGTGCAATGGCAGCAGGGAATAGGATAGGGGGAGGATGGGGACTAAGCGATGTGAGATGGTATAGAGTCCGCTGTGGGCAGCCTGACGGCTGAGGGGAAAAAGCTGTTTGTGGTTCTGTTGGTTCTCCCCTGGAGGCTGCGGTAGAGTGCTCTAGAGCGAGTGCCACAGAGGGGGATGAACAGTCCATGGTTGGGGTGGGAGGTGTCTTTGATGATGCTGCGTGCTCTCCACAAGCACCGCTTCTCATAGACTGAGATTATGGAGGGGAGTGGGGCTTTGATGATCCGCTGTGCAATCTTTGTTACTCTCTGTAGAGATTTTCGCTCCTTAGCAGTGCAGTTACCGTACCAAACTGATATACAGGTGGTGAGGATGCTCTCTATGGTACAGAGATAAAAGTTTAACAGCACATGAGGCGATAGACAGAGTTTGGCTAGATTCCTCAGGAAAAAGATGCGCTTGTGGGCCTTCTTGATTAAGGCTGAGGTGTTAGGGGTCCAGGACAGGTCCTCAGAGATGTGGACTCCCAGGAACTTAAAACTGGTGACACGCTCAACCTCCTCGCCGTTGATGAGGACAGGAGTGTGCGTGTCAATTTTGTTCCTCCTTAAGTCTGTTAAGTCTGATCTCTTTGGTCTTCATTGTGTTGAGGGCCAGGTTGTTGTTAGTGCACAAGTCAACTAGATGCCCTACCTCTTCCCTGTAAGCCGTCTTGTCGTTGTTGCTGATGAGCCCGACCACTGTGGTGTCGTCTGCAAACTTGACAATGGTGTTTGATTCATGTACAGGTTTGCATTCGTGGGTGAAGAGGGGACTCAGTACGCAGCCCTGTGGAAGGCCAGTGTTCAGTATGAGGGGAGGGAAGGTGAGCTTGTTCAATCTGACATGCTTGGGTCTGCAGGTCAGAAAGTCCAGTATCCAGTTACGGAGGGAGGGGTCAATGCCGAGGTCACTGAGTTTGGTTATCAGTTTTGCTCCAGATGGTAGAGAGCAGGGTGGAGTGCCGCAGAGATGGCGTCGTCCGTACTGTTCTGACGATAGGCAAACTGGTAGGGGTCAAGTGTAGGGGGGATGCATGACTTAAGGTGAACAAGGACCAGTCTCTCGAACCACTTCATGATGGTTGATGTAAGTGCCACAGGTCGGTAGTCGTTGAGGCACGTCGGGAGGGCATGTTTAGGAACAGGCATAATGGAGGTGGATTTGAAGCACGAAGGGACTTTAGCTTGGGCCAGGGACAGGTTGAAGATGTCGGTTAGGATCCCAGTCAGCTGCTCAGCACAGGCACTGAGTATGCGTCCTGGGATGCTGTCAGGGCCAGCAGCCTTACGTGGATTGGTCCTGCTCAGTGCAGCACGCACGTCTGTGGGGGAGAGAGTGAGAGGCAGGTGGTTTGAAGGGAGGGGGACCTAAGTGGCTACCTCGTAATTAGCCTCATCAAAGCGAGCATAGAAGTGGTTTAACTTGGACGGTAGGGAGGAGTTGGTGATCGGGGGAGAGGTGCGGGAAGGTTTAAAGTCTGTAATAGCCTGCAAGCCCTGCCACATGCGTCGGGGGTCAGAGTCTTTGAAGTACTCCTCCACCTTGAGCTTGTGGCTATGCTTTGTTCTTTTGATGCCCCTTCTCAGGTCAGCCCTTTCTAGACTGTAGGCCTGCGGGTCTCCTGACCCATGGGCGGTGTCGCGTGCCTTCAGCAGTAGGTGGACCGGTCCGTCCATCCAGAGCTTCTGATTAGGGAAGATTGTAATCCGTTTGGTGGTGGTGGCATCGTTGATGTATGTGTTAATGCAATCCAGAACAGAGGAGGTGTAGGAGTGATGAAGAGAAACTTCTTTTTAGGACACGTCGGCCAGCAAAATATTTTTATTTAATATTAGAGCATGATCATGGGAAAGTACAGGCAGAAAAGTTACCAAGGATACATTCAGTGAGACAATGGCTGAACAAAATTCTTATAGGGAAACATTTGCATTGTGGGTAGGGAATATACAGTTAACAAAGGTAAGTGGGAGTGACCATTCTGGAGCATTTAGGATTGGTGGGAGAGGCCAAGTTAATTTGCAATACACTATGGGGAAAGTGGACATGTCTGCAAGTCTGTAAGGCAGGGCTGCAATACAGTTAAACAAATCTACACAACAAAGTCAGTCGATTGGCCTGGCCTCAGTATCAGACTCAGTGGCTCCAGCGGGAGCCACTTCCTTTTAGATTGACTAGTAATTATATAAACAAGGTTAATGTAAGGTTTATAATTGTGTATAGTTATGATTAATATTTCCACAACAAGGAGTCAATGTCTATTTGGGAGTCCAAAGTTACTCCAGTTGGTGTGATGTAGCCTATGCTGTAGTATGGGCTCTGCCCCCTTAGGCCAGACTTTAACTGTCTTGACTGAGGGCTTGACTCTCCTGATAACAGGTTGGTATTTGGGTAGAAGGAATACAGAGATGTGGTCCGACTGACCCAGATGGGGGAGGGGGAGGGCCTTGTATGCATCTTTGATGCAAGTATAGACGTGATCTAAGGTCTTATCTCCTCTTGTGGGACAGGAAACGTGCTGATAAAATTTGGGGAGAACAGTCTTCAGATTGGAGTGGTTAAAATCTCCAGACAGACTCCAGGTAACATGCCTGCTATTTGCTAATGGCTGCATACAGTTCTTCCATAGCTAGTTTAGCATTAGTGTCCAGTGGTATGTAGGTTGCGATTGTAATAATGGATGAGAATTCTCAAGGCAGGTAGAAGGGTCTACTTTTAACCATGAGAAATTCTAAATCAGCAGAACAGTGCCTGGCGAGGGTGGTGTTGTCTGTGCACCAGTTGTTGTTTGCATAAATGCACAGTCCTCCACCACAGCTCTTATCGCAGTCAGCTGTTCTGTCCAAACGGGTGCAGTCAAGGCCTTGTAGCTTGATCGCGCTATCAGGAATGCCATCGTGCATCCATGTCTCTGTGAAGATTAAAATGTTTGTGTCCATAATCTCTAGTTCGTCAGCCACAACTGTAGTTAGGCCATTTTGGGAACAAGAGACCACACGTTAGCGAGGAGAAGGCTGGGTAGAGGTGCACGGTGTGGAGCCTGGGTGGGCTTCAATCTAGTGCCTCCCCTGCAGCCTCGCTTTTGGGCTGCGTTCTCTCCACCGCCTATGGAGCTTCCATGGGCAGGCAGGGGATGTAAACCCCTGATGATGGTCTGATGATCTCATCGGGACCGTCGAAGTTGGTTGTAAAATCCAGCGATCCGATGTGTAATACAATGTCCAGGAGGTTTTGTCTGGTGTGGGAGGTTTTGGATCGGATGTTCTTGACAAACAGGCTCAAAAACAAGATGTAAATAATAACTTGTTTGCAGAAACTGGCGAGGCCAAGTGCCACAGCGTATACACCATGTTGCACACGCACCTTGTGCCATATACACGTACTATGTTTGGTAAAGAGGCTTTGTTAGGTGTAGAGGCTGTAAAGGGGGTTGAGGCTATGTCAGGTAGAGAGCTGTACAGGGGTAGAGGCTGTGTCAGGTATAGAGGCAGTGTTAGGTGAGGAGGCTGTGTCAGTAATATCGGCCGTGTCAGTAATAGAGGTTGTGTCTGGCGTAGAGGCTGACAGGTGTAACGGTTGTCTTAGGTGTAGAGGCTGTGTCAGGTATAAAGGTTGTGTTCGGCATAGAGGCTGCGTCAGTAATATAGGTTGTGTCAGGTGTAAATGCTGCGTCAGGTATAGAGGTTGTTTTAGGTGTAGAGGCTGTACAGGGTCGGAGGCTGTGCAGGTGTAGCAACTGTATCAGATTTACAGGCTATGTCGGGTATAGAGGCTCTGCAGGTGTAGAGGCCGTGTCTGGTGCGAGAAGCGGGAGTCTGATGCTAACGATGCTGTTTGTTTGCACCAGCAACCACAGCTCCATTGCTGACCTTGCCACTCGCTCGCTTCTAACTTCTACCTTCGCCGCGCCCAATCACAGCTGGCCCCCGCTACTCGCCGTCTGATAGGCAAGGTTGGGGGCGGGGGTGACGTGACCTTTCATCCAAGCTAGCCACTTCTTGCATGCATGCCCGAGAGTAGCCGCTCTGACCTTAGCCACGAGGCTACGTTATTTATTAATGAGCAGCAGCAGACTGAGCTACAGAGGGCTGTAGAGCCGGGAGCCTGGACGATACACGCAGGCATCCACTGCAGTCAGGGGTTAGAGAGGGGGAGAGAGGGGGAGAGAGGGGGAGACAGCCACGCATAGACTGCCGGGAGGAAAGCCGGTTGGATAAAACGAGATTCAAAGAGTCCTCTCTAACTCTCTCTCCCTCTTTCTCTGCAGTCTCACAGCTGTCGGCCTGACTGTTCTCACCAGGACCGGGGGGGGGGGTGGGGGGGGTGCCCTGTGTGTTGGCATAGAGCTCTATCCACCTCTCTTCTCCTATTTATCGTTCTTTTGAAGGAAGTTCTGCTCCTGGGCTGGAGAAAAATCCAAAGGTAAAAAAGCTATCATTCCGGATTTAGCATCCCCACACTCTCTTTGAGGAGATAGGATTCTTAGCTCCTACGTATTTATAATGTTCTTAACCAAAGTGCACCTCTTTATATTTCAGGATCCCTGTAATCCCAATGAGAGCCCTTGGTCCGTGGTCTTTTAAGCGCCCCTGTGGCGCACCATGGAGACGGGGTGGAGCAAGAAGCTTTTACCCACAGACCCCCAGACTGAGCATCCGTCCCACTAAATATCAGCACAGTGCTCTGTGGGCATCTCTACAGGCATGGAAAGTGTTATTCTTTACTTGGAAGAGGTGGGGGTTAGCTTATCTCTCTTCATACCCCCTTGATCTCTATTATCTCCGTAGTCATCAACAGGGAATAAAAACGGGTTGCAATACAGATGGATGTGGGTCGCAGCCTGACAATGCACAGGAAACTCAGAGCACACTGGACTTTCATTTAATGCAATGAGTTGAAATTGTCTTTTCGGTCCCGAGATGAAAAGTTTTAGGAGCCCCAGGTCATTATTCGCTGTTTATTTAGAAATATTAATAATTCATTGTAAATGTTCTTTTGAGTACTGAAAATGATGTGTTGAGGATTGGTCAATAGACATAATTAATATGTGCATTAAATATTTAATTTTCCCTTACATGAAATATACGTACATGTTGCAATCAGGCAGAAATACTGTGAGAAACGAAAACGAGGAGATGCTGAAGGATTGTCTTAAGCATGAGGCTATTTGGGGCCAGTCTCTCTGCATCATATTTGCTAATAATTCAGTAGTATGTAGGAAGAGTGGAGAGTCCTTTATCAAGCATCTGGGAATTGCTAATTTGCTTTAACAAGCATCTGTGATGAGATGCCAAAACAACATGATCACCCAATACCACATCAGAGACTGGGCAGATGGTCAAGTAAGATATTCTTGATAAAAAAAGGAACAAATCGGTTGGTTATGATCTCATCTAATAGTCGTGGACAATTCTGCACCTTTACTAATCCTCCTTTTCAACATAGATTTTTGATTGACATGTATCTTCTCTCGTGTAGTTTTGTCTATTTTCCTCCTAAGCACTTTGTACACAATTGTTTGTTTACAAAGTGCTCTATAAATAAAGATTATTATTATTATTATTATTATTTTAATAATGTGCTTCACAATTTCCACTTCTTTAGTTTAGATGTGACACCTTAAACTGTGTCTCCATAACTTGAATTGTGGTGGTGATTTAAAATTCTCTCCCTGAACCCTGAGTTATAAGCAGCAACATATGGCACATGCACACTCTGCATTTGAATAGTAATTAATAATAACGTCATACATTTCGTGATGTTTTGCATGTTTGACATGGTACTATGCATTAGAGACATGCCACTGGGTCTCGGCTGGCCTGCAACATGTAACAAAACAGCTGTCAGAATGTTTCCACATCACTTCTCCCTATTACTCCTCATACCCAACACTTCCGACATTGAACCAATGGCGGATTTTGAAGTTATTCACCAGCGCCATCTCACTGGAAACAGACCAACTAATGGATTTTGTAACTGTGATTATATATATATATATATATATATATATATATATATATATATATATATATAGAGAGAGAGAGAGAGAGAGAGAGAGAGAGAGAGAGAGAGAGAGAGAGAGAGAGAGAGAGAGAGAGAGAGAGAGAGAGAGAGAGAGAGAGAGAGAATTTGGAGACGGCAGGATTTTTTCACTTTATCAAATAATATACATACATATACAAATACTGTATATATATTTGTATGGTTTTCGTTGCATTATGGATGTGGTAACTGATTTTTTAATGTGAATATGTAGATATGTAAATACCAGTTATTGTATTTCTGTGTGAATTCCATCTCTCTCAATTATAACTGATTCTGATTCTGACCTTTTTCAAAACACAAAAGCAAGTCCGCTGTTTCAAACCAATCAAATGTGTTTCACATGAAGTCGACATTTAACCCATCTGATTTTCATTCAAATAATGGCTTGCTCATAGAACTTTCTGACACAGCAAAAGTTTTAATTGCCTATTGAATACAAGCTATTTTCTTCCAGTTTTGAACCTCGTCCTATCTTCAAAATTGGTATTTTACTGCTCGGACAGAAACGTTATTCAGAGTTTTCCGTCTGCCCTCTCCTTGTCCCTTGTTCCCGCCATTAGAGAGACAGAGAGAGACGGAGAGCAAGAGAAAGAGAGGGTTTTTTATCATTCTGTGGGTGTTTTCAAAGCCCAACGTTTCTCTCTTTCACATCAGATTGTGGGTGAATAAATGCAGACTTTAAATCTGTCAGGCAATGATAGCAATTTATCTTAGCAGTAAACGGAGAGTGGAGGATGGCCTGAATGTTGATGTTGGGGGAGGGAAAGTGGTTAATGTTGGCAAAGAAGGATCCACAGTCTACACCAAGGTCTCTGTCTTCTGCTGACCATGAGGTCCTGATCATTGGAGATTTGCGTTAACAAGGTTTTGTTGTCTGTTACATACTATCTGTGAGGGGGATTTTTTTATATTATATATATAAATATCCATATACATCACGTATGTACCTGGAAATTGTTAGTATAATAAAATACAGTTGTTAAAATTCAATCTCACCTCTCTCTCTCTCCCCATGTTTGCCACAGGAAAAAATAGTTATTTTCTGCATAGAAAACCATTAACCCCACAGATATTATTGGAATCCTATATTTTCTGTTGCAGAGAATATATCAAGAGGTTTCCAAAGAAACAAAAAGACACATCTGATGGAATCTTCTCTTCTGTGTTTACCTGTTCTTTGTTCTGTATTTAAATACAGCAGATGTCACGTGAAGTCATGGAAATCAGAATGTATCTGGAAGCTTCAATGTCTTTCTTCCTGAATCTCTACTGTCCTTTATTTCCCCGACGTCAGCTTCACACGCATTCAGGCGTACCTGAGCAAACAGCAGATAGTAGTTGACATTTATTCAGACCCACGCCTGTGCGAAGGTTATGGGTGAAATCTCCCAGGCTTGTGTCATATCTGATGGCTTTCTGTTTCTTACGCCTCCCATCTGAGTTGAAAGGAGCATTCTATTCCTTGTAGTTGATATCAGCTTCATTTCCTCTCCGCCAACGAACAAACGCAGGGCCATGGACCGGATAAGTGTTGAAACGTCCCTAGTTTAGTCAGATTTTTGATTCGATTTATTCTTGCTCTTTTTCTGGTATATCTGTAATTTCTTTACAGCATTTGTGGAAATTTCCGAAATATACATAGTCAAGTCAACTCATAGTTTTGTCTACAATATATATACATTTAAAAAAAGTATATAGTCTAAATACATTGCTTAGTTTGTAATTCCTATCACTGTCCTCACTGACACCCAATTTGATTCTGGATGAATAAAGTACACTTCATCTTTTTTTATCTTGGTAATAATAATAATATGATAAAGCAGAGGTCAAAATGGTTGAGACAAGAAACACAAATACAGTGATTATATTGGAACTAGGCCTATAGACTCTGACTCCCTTATGAACATTTAACAGTGAACCATTGCTAATGACACGCTATACAAAAGGAGGAATGGCCTCCCAAATAACAGAGATCAAATCCCTGGAAGAAACGCAGTTTACCAAACAGAACACAAATACAATCAATGCTATTGCAATTTGTGCATTATAAAATATGTTTTCTTTATTAAGCCAAAAGAGTAGGATAGCCAACCAGCAAATGTTGCTTTTTAGCAATGCCCCGCTAAGTACCCTAGTATGTTAAAGGGGTAGTTTGGAATTTTGGACATCGGACCTCATTTCCAAGTAAGCCAGTGTGTTATTTATCATTGGAGACCGTTTTCAACATGTTTCATTCAGTCCTTCTAGTTGCAGAAATCGCCGGTGCTAGGCTAGCGCAAGTCGAGGAGAACTGCTAGCCGGCCAATAAACAGTTTACCCACTCCACAGTAGGCCTACACCCGAGGCAAACCAATTAGAACTCCCGACTATTGATATAATGTTAGAAATAAAACGATCCTTGTATCGCAATGATTGCATTACATTTTGAGGGACTACTTTCTCAGCAGTGGCGGAATTTCACTTTGCTCCAGTGTAGCAGCCAATTCAATACAGCAGAACGTAAACAGAGAAGCGCACTCCAGGTAATATCAGTCCACCGCTGCCATAGCCTGCTTCCAACTACAGGGATTATAAACTAAATGCAATGCGATGCAAGGGTAGTTTTATTTCTAAAATTATTCTATCAACACAGACATTTACATCGATAGTCTGGCATTATAATTGGTTTGCCTTGGGTATACTGTGGAGTGGGTAAAACTGTTTTTATTGGCAGGCTAGCAGTTCCCCTCGACTTAGCACCAGCGATTTCTACAACTAGAAGGACTGAATTAAACATGTTGAAAACTGTCTCCAATGATAAATAACACACTGGCTCACTTGGAAATGAGGTTCGATGTCCAAATTCCAAACTACCCCTTTAATCTCCCTAGCATGCTAATTATCCTAGCATGCTTTGTTTCCTAGAAAGCCAAGTACCCTAGCATGAAACTATCAGCGTTGGTTAGCCCCATGACCTCAGTAGCCTACTAAACGTAGAAGAGGCATAATCAGTAAAGCTCACATGAGATGGCTGTGTTGAGAGCAATGGGCTATGACCTCGTATTCCAGGTCATTGACCAAACCACACTCAGCACACAAAAACAACACATCAACCCCCTCAAGGCAAAAACCAAAGCCAGGCATAGCAGAGGCCATCGTGGTTATAAGTTCCGGGTCTAGTAGTTGTTCATCAAAATCCGGGGACATTTTGGGTTCAGTGGTGTAAAAGCCTCCAAACATGTAGTGTTTTTGTCATAGAAAACTATACTGTCCTTCCCCTGGTGGACAGGATTGTTGAGTGGCGGGGGGTGGTTGATTGGGGTTCGGATCTTTCAGTCACAGTCAAATCCGGGGACATTTCCAGGGACAGCAGTAGCCGGGGACAGGTCACTGAAAACAGGGACTGTCCCCGGAAACCAGGGACGTCTGGTCACCCTACATTAACCAGTACAGAAGTAAAGCTTCCATGTGCAACTTATTGCAAAAGTATTCTTTTAACATTAGTCACTGATGGCAGAATAATTAGGAAGTGGGGTTATTTTTAGGAGGGGCCTTGATGAATCCATATGCGGTGTTAAGACTAGGATCTTATTCATGGATACCGCGGAAGTGGTGAACACTACGTCTTTATCCTCTAATTAGATCCACAAGTCTAACCTGCAAGAGAATTCATTGTCCAGGACTTATGATGAATGCACAGGAAAGATTCACATTGAATGATATCTCTTCAGTCCAATCCATCTATACATACATAGGAGAAATATATTTCCCAGCAAAGCACAGTGAAAAATAGATGAGTTTCTTCATTGGCCTTCCTTGAACCATTCAAACTGTTATTTTTTCGCCTCTATGTTGCTGTCAAATACTTCTTCAAAGTGTATAAAAGGAAATCTTCAATGATATTTCAGTGAAAGATAAAACAAATTCTATAGCTCCTTCAACTCTTAAAGGGTCTGTACCAGTTTTTATATCCTTGACAGAAACACGTCTGTCTGCTTTACGCTTCCATCAAAACAGAAAACACACAAACAAAAGTAAGACACAGCTTTCTCGTAGAAGTGGTACTCAAAATGGGTCATTTTAAAAGGAAGTTTAAAGCAGCCATTATAACTTGTCTATCCAAGCATTTGTTGTTTTGTGACATCTGTTCCTAATTAGATTAAATGATTACAGCATATTATATACAGACACCAGTGTTCTCAGCGTGGTTGGGATGTCACAGTGGTAAATGATGTTTATCAGCGAGATTACTTTAATACGCTGCCAATGAATAATGTGTCATCTTTTTGGCTTGTTTCAGATGTGGTGGAGGCCACCGAGTTGTCTGGAAACATGTGTTGGTTCATGTGGTCTTGTTCTCCTATAGTCCTGACACCTTTTCTCTCAATCTTTGTGTTGTAGGGATTACTAGACAAATAAAAGGATACAGCACGGAATAAAGAACGGAAGAACACAAACCTATCTGTCATGCACAGCCCTCTCCTTCATAGCAAATAGTTTGAGGGAACCCAATGTAAGGAACATTACAATTTCATCTCTCAAGCTCTGTGCTATGGCTGCCAGCTGGGCGAGCTGTTGAAAATCTTTTTTCACAGCACTGGTTGATTTAGTTTCCCTTCCATTTGCTTACTGACTCATTTAAAATAGCAGGGATATTTTTTTAACATTCATTACTGCGACTGGCCTTTCATGCGCATTTTGTTTGAAGTTGACAAAAGCAGGCACTTCAGATTCCAGAAATAGTTGGGTGGGTGAGAGCTTTCTAATAATAAAAGTGATAATTGATGTGCAAAATGGTCATGTTGCAGGGGAGAGGATGGAGATGTGCAGTAATGGATGGATGGAACTGGGATGAACAGTCCTTTCAAGTGAGATACACCAGTTAACGACAATCAATTGTAAATCACCAACCACATTTTGCTTACCAATGCTTAACATTTTCTCCATCAACCCCCAAGTTGAGGCTTTTTGGCGTATGTGGGGCAGCCGCTCGAACGCTTAGACCTATGTGTTGTAATCAGGAACACGGTGGCGTTCCTTTTGCAATCACCACGGCGACCACAGAAGGGTGCTTCACGTGAGAACCATCAACCATTCTTTGGACCCAGTAGAAGTACGTCTTCCGCGGTGGCAGTTACTGCCAGATAAAAAACTCAAATCCTCAATGTGGGTGCTGCTTAACAGACGATGCTGTGATACAAGGAGCTCATCATGACCCTACCTTGCTAGGACGGAGGGAACACACCTCTCGAGGTTCCTAGAGGCCAGGCTGGCTCTGGAAGTGTGATCATGTATTCAGGATCTCTCTCTGGTCTCCTTCTGAACTCAGAGACGGGGGGAGTTCTCTGTGGTGTGGAAACAAGCTTTTTATTTATCTCTAATTGACTTTCGTATCCTAAATAACATTTGCCTCTGCTCTCTTCCTTGCTCTGAGGGATAGAGAGAGCACGAGATGGAGAGAGCAAGAGAGTTTATTTTTCTCTACCCAGTCCTTTTAAGCTTCAGAGCACAACTTGTTCAACTTTAGTTTTCTTTTTATAACTTTAGATAGAAGATATATCATTTATATCTCAAACTTTATCTAATTATAATCTACACAGAACCAAAATGGTCCTTTTTATTGGACCAACATGGCCAAATAAAGTTGGGATGAAAGTCTAGAGTTCTACCGTACAATAAAAGCATGTGTTCCAAACAGAACCTTTTGTTAATCTATGATAAAGTGAGCAGACTATTAATATTGTGGTCTCAGCTAAATATATATCAACAATGCACTTGGTGATTATAACCTTAAATAAGGAATATAGAGAAATGTTTCATACACACATACATATACTGTATTCCATACACAAACCTTAACACACACCCAAACACACACACAAACATATAGCCAGAGCAACAAATTCAACAAAACACTAACGTTTGATGTTGAGTTGAAGTCACCTGCGAGCTGATCATGTGACACGCATCATTCAAGTGTAAACACGTCTTCCTCAAAATATATGTGGTATATATATATATATATCCTCCACAGCACAGCCCCTACTATCCTCTCCACTTAGGTTTGCAGGGAGAATCCTGTTAAAAGATATTCTTTCCTGCCAGCCTTGCTAGGGAGCAGGAGTGGTTTTGGCAGCCAAGTGAATGCAGCTCTTTAGAAACAGAGGGGGAAAGTGGCAATGGGAACATTGAGAAGAGTCAAAACACTCCCATCCTCTGTTGCCATGGTGAGCAGGGGGACACGCGGGGCCTGTGCTTCTGTGCGCACACACCTCAGCTCCACCACTCAAAGATAGTGGTGACGGACTGTGCACAGATTGGGCGTGCAACAGCGCCGGGTAGTAAACCTCAGTGGAAGGTTGGGACGGACTGTGCACGGACTGGGCTCTTCAGAAGGGTGTATTCCACTGTTCCACAGTGAATGTCAGCCCAGCCCTTTTATTGTTCAAAACACCTTAAGCTGAGGACCAGTAAAAGGTTGTGAAACGTGGCTGATCGTGGGGTTTCAGGTCGGCCGTTACAACGAGTGCAGCACTTTTCCCTGAGTGCCGAGCACCTGTCGAGTGCTGTATTTAATACCTCTTTCGTGCATCGTTAGAAAACCTTGGCAGTTGAAGTTCTTTGCCTTTTTTTTTATGAATAAATATTTAGTTGTTGCTTAATAACACTACCTATACACCCGAGAATAAGTGATGTCCTACTGGCTGGGAAGTAATAGTGTAAAGTCTTTCAGCTCATACGTGAAATGTATACTTAAGTAGCAGGCTGCCATGGCCTGGTGGTAGAGACCCAGCAGGATGCAGCAGTCTCACGGAAGTTCTGATTAACTGTTCTATGCAGTGCATAACGGACAACGCGCTTATCCCACGCAAAATCAATCCATTGATTAATGACCTAATCTTCAACGTATATTCAATTTAATTGGAATGAGTGTGAAATAAATTGGTTGTTTGTTGACGTTGGAGGATCCGACCAACCTGACTTCCTACTATCACCTTTACTGTGATTCTCTCTCTCTCTCTCTTCCATTCCTGGAACACAATCAACCACAGCCACATGTAAAAGTGTTTATTTTTTCTTGTGGAGACCGTTCCTATCAGCTGAATCTGTTTCTGTTTTTAAATGACTTTCCAGCCTCTGTGGTAATCCCATGGTAGTTCTGGAGATTTCCTTGCTTCATGCATATTTGTAGTCATCTGTTTGGATCTTGGTGAATTAGCATTATGGGCACTGGCTTGCTCTTTTTTTAGTCATGAATAAACATTTTTGTGCTTGGCAACTGCTTTCTCCATGACAACTATGAAAGACAGATTTCTCACTATATTTGGTAGAATTTGCAGAATGTTTAACTAGTTACTCTAAAAAAAATAAACATTATATAATGGTATTCTAAGTGTTTAACCTTGAAATGAGTTGAGCTAGCTAACTGAAAATGGATTTGAGTGGTGATCAGGGATGGGAGGATGTTTTTCCTATTGACTGCAACTAGACATCTAGATAACACTTATTTACTAATTATACAAGTATTGTTATTCTTAAACAGATGGGAGTAGTTGTGGTGGTGAATGTGTTGGGGCTAGTATTGATGGTGGATGGGAGTGGAGGGGGGGATGTAAAGAGACAGGCAGTGAGGGATTCACAAGAACGTTGGACTGATTTCAACATTTCTTGGCCGATCCTATTAGCTATTGGCTTGAGACGTGATAGTTGGGAAGTGGAAAAAAGAAGTGGGTAAACAAAGGCCCAAAGAAAAGTTTTCGCTCTAGCCCTTTTAAAGAGCAGGATCAATAACAATGAAGGACAAGGTCAAGTGAAACCTTACCGTTCAGTCTAAAGTTCCCATCCAGGCAACACATTGTATTTGAGCTGGTGCTATATTTGAATTTGGATTGCTTCCGATTTTTGTACTCAAAACAGACCAATCACATGGATCATAACCTTGTTTCTTGTCAAAACACCTTTAAGCGGCCAGGACAGAGTGTGTCTTCATGAAGAAATTAAGGAGAAGGTGATGGAGTAGGCCTACAGTGTATATTAAGACAAGATAAGATGGAAAATAATGGATATTCCATATTTAAAGTACTTATTTTTGCCTTTCGCATGAAAAAGAAAATATAGTGAACATACGGAAAATAAAACGTATAACAAAATATGTTTCTGTTCATTCATTTTCTGCATTCGCTTTGGCGGCATATTACAAATAAGCATCACTAGTCGCAAGCAATCATACGATACGTGTTTTTTGAGAATCGTAATTTAAGATTTATTGTCGGATTAGTGACGGGAATGTTCGATCTGGGCAACCTTCAATCCAATAATTAAAATGTGTCAGATAATTGCCTTGTCTGTTCTGCCTTATAGTTTAATGAGTGTGGCAAGTTTATGGCCTAAACAAATATAAATAGTCAATCATATTAAGGATTGTTTATCAAGAAAAAATTGTGTAAAAAGACAATTTAATTGAGATTACTTTGGAGAACTTCCTCTAGGAATAGTCATAATAATTAATAATAATCACATTGTTTGTTTGATGTCTAAGATAACAAAGTGAGATAAACATTCAAAGGGCCTGGTTTGAGTGGAAGGTAGGCTATAAGCTGAGTGTAATATAATCGCAGTAACATTTGAATCATCCTGGCAGCTGTTGAATAACTATTGTTGTATGTATGTATTGATTCTTTAGTTTTGGGGTTTGTCTAAAGAGCTTTCAGATAGCACCATGTTTGTGACAGTATCATATAGAAAATGCTGTCAGGAATAATACATGTGGGTTTACTCAAAGAGCACGAGAGTGCTCATGATTCAACAATTACAAAGAAACCATGGCCAAAAAATAGTGTTATGCGGCTTTTATAAAAGTTAAGATCCTTGAACTCTACTGGAAAGTTTCCAAGGTGACCGTTTGATAGCACACGCTGAGGTAAAAGGTTGCCTTATAAATCACATTCTGTCTGAAACAATTCAGAAGGGTTGCAGAGCTGCTCTATTCAGAGCTTAGGCAGCTCAATATTTACTTTCAAAATAACTATTGATATTGAATCTGAATGATATTTAATCTTTGGGGAACAGCCTGAAAAAAGCTTAACCAATTAACAAAATTAATGCATAACTTAATTAAGCAAAAATGTAATAAATTATACAACAAAACTAATGAATACCTCAATGAATGATTTACTACACTAATTAATAACTTCAGTGACAAATCAGTCAATTACAATTGAGCCACATACATGTTTAAACTGTGATTTAGTTGTAATGTACTTAAGACAGAGGAACTGGTCTCACTCATGTTGCACAGTACCCCAATACAAATGTTATATTATGTATATGATTAATTATTTAAGCAATAGATCACGACGGCTGTGGAATGTTCTCATTATACCACAGTAAGGGGCGTTGTCCGTCCCGCAGCGGAGGGACGGCGACCCCCTTAACTGACTGACTGAAGTGAGTGTCCCTCCTGGCTTCCTGCAAAGTGCGCAGCAGTTGCTATGCAACACACTGTAGCGTCCTTCAGAGAGAAGGCTAGAGACGGTAGCTTGGTTCGCCGGCAATTTAGCCTACTATCGAGCAGTTCACTCACCGTGTGCCTATTGCTTTACAACATTTCCACCCTCTCCATCAATCAACATATTTTTAGGCTTCAGTGAACTTCAGTGAATGCTATTGCTTTTATATAAAAATAAACAACAGTTCAAGTTAGGTGCAGAGTGATATGGAACTCCGTAAACTGAATGGGCGTCATAGCTGTGTGTATACGCTCATTATACAACAGTTATTTATTAGTTATAGTTAATTTTTTATGATATCTCGTATTATCTTCTCCACATGGGGGTGAATCCCTGCTCCAGTGTGGGGGGCAGTTCTGTAATAAGCAGACATCCCTACCCCTGCTGTCGGATGCACTGTTCTCCTTTATTGTGTTTTATTGTCCTTGACCTCTGCTACATCCCTGCCTTTTTACCCCACAGGCAGAAAAATAACTGAAAAGATACAGAGTTGTTCCGAATCTCTGACTCGACCTAATGTTTTCTAACCTTCTTCTCCTCTTCCTTTCTTAGCCTTTGTCTATCCTTTCTCTTTTGCTCCCTCCTTTCCTCTCTCACGCTCTTTCACACACACACACACACACACGCACGCACACTTATGCTCACACTCACACATGCAATATAGAACCAATAGGCCTGTGTATGTTTATGGTGATTAAAGTCCTGCTAATAAACCTTGTTTCACAGAAAGAGAACAGTGTACTTCCTGTTTCATCCTCCGGGTAACGCCTCTGAACTCTCCAACATCTCTTGGAGGCCAACGGTTCTCAAGGGCTATGGATGGAAGTGATCTCAAGGAGGACTTACACATCATCAGAGAGAATTAAAGATGGATTAGCAGAACAGTGCACTGCTGGAATCATTCAATGACGTACTATAATTAACCATAGCTAATCAGACATAATTAACCGGTGGTGTAATGTTTAATGCTGTATAATGCAGAGAATAATACTTTATGAGAATAGTGTATAATGGTGAGAACAGTGTATAATTTTGAGAATCATGTATTACCCGGAGAATCTTGCATAATGCTGAGAATAGTATATTATGCTGAGAAGGTGTTTAGTGATGAGTAAAGAAAGTGTCAAGAATAGTGTATAATTGTGAGAATAGTGTATAATGTTGAGAATGGTGGATAATGGTGAAAGTAGTATATAATGGTGAGAATATTGTATAATGTCGAGAGTGTATAATGGTGAGAATAGTGTATAATGATGAGAATAGTGCATAATGTCAACAATAGTGAATAATTGCAGACAATAGTGTATAGTGCAGACAATATTGTATAAAACCAATATACTCAGAATGAGCATTGACTGTGTGAACGAAATAAGACTTGGGTGGGTGTGTGTATGTGTGTCAGTGCAACCCGGTATCATGCGATTTTGTGCTCATGTGCATGAGCGTTAATCTATTGAATCGTGTCCCAGAGCACGATTGTCCGACTTTTTTCGTGCTACACGGAACAAAATGTAAAGCTGTGCATTTTGAATGGGAGCGTTTCTCAGACTTTTTCATGCTACACAAACAACAAATGCATCAAATGGTAAATGTAGTGTATTAAGGATACTCTGATTTCCCAGTTTTTTACAGCATACCTCCTCAAATACATTTCATGCTCATGCTGACGAAGATTAATCTATTAAATCATGTCCCAGAGCACGAGTAATGAGACAATGAGACAATCTAGTTGTGGGCCAGCAGAGGCAGAATTTTAACCGAATTCCGCCTATAACCTTATACATACTGTGGCAACCCGGCCCAATCAACATGATGCAGAGCACCTGAGGCCCAAAGGAGAGCAGTCCTTAAAAAGCCTGCTCCAAGGTGCATTCAGGGCTCTCTTGGCTGGGGTGCGAGGAGAGTCCAGCCGTCGTGGCTGTGCCACCCGATTACCTTTTTGTTCTTTTAAGAAAGATCCTTTATGTTTAATTAAAAGTGCCTATGTGGCTTAACAACTAAGAGATTTGCGTGCTGATTGAAGGAAGGCGGGTTCACTCCCTGAGCCGGGTTGCCACAATACATCTAGTCTAACTCTATATACACGTCAAATGTATGATATGCTGTACGTAGGCCTATAGCCTAGTTTTTATGTTATTAATATTTTTCATATTGTCTGGTTATACCTGAACCGCACTTCCACATTGGTGGAAGTAGATTGTCTATGGTCAGATACAGATCTTGTAAACTTCTTAAACTTCTTCTTGAAATGTTTGGCAGCGGCTGTTGATAAACGGAGAGAAGTTAATTCATCAGTCGCTAGTAAAGAGGGTAGGCAAATTAACTTTGTACGTCAGGGGGAAAAGGCTAGACCACTTAGAGGCAGGCACAGAGCCAGGCAGCTAAGAAGTGGAGGAGCCTGGGAAATGAAGGCGGATCTTAATCAGCAGATGGCTGTACCTCCACATATTTTTAGCACTAGGCTAAGACAGGATATGCTATTGTGGTCAGACTGGGAGAAGTTTATTGTTTATTTCATTGAACTTACAGTTCCTTGGGAAGACAGAGTTGAAGAAGCCAATGAGCTTAAGTGAAATATGCTGAAACGGCTGGAGAGGCAGCACAGCGAGGCTGGAGTACGCGACTAAGGCCTATTAAAATCGGCATGCGGGGGTTCGTGGCTAGATCTGCTACTAGCTTGCTGTCTGAACTGGGCATTTGTGGACGAAGTCTGAGGTAGGCGGTTAGTAACATGTCTTTGGCAGCAGAATGAGCAAGTGAATGGCTGTGGGTAAGGAGAAAACATATTTCCTGGGGTGCAAGCTAAGGTAAGCCAGCTGACTAATGTGCCAACGTGTTTGTTTGGTCAGGGTTAGGGGTAGTACCGAAAAATAGGTAGACTCCGTGCGTTTATTTCAGCAGACTTTTGGCAGTGGAAACGCCAATATAAGCGAACCGAACCACACCGCTCGATGGAAACGAGGCATACGAGCGGGTTTGTTGGTTCTCGTAGCCTAGAGACTTGAGGGGATATACCCCATATATTTCTATTTTCCACAGTTTAGACTTGAAATTAATAAGTTACTCTTGTAATCAACGTGAATCTTTTTTTTTTTTTTTTATCGCTGGTGGCTAGTTACGTCACTCAGAGTTGCACACGGACATATTTGGTAGTGACACAGCCTATAACCTATTCGTGAAAGCAGAACATCAAGTTCATTGATTTAACATGGCAGGGTTATTTTAAATAATTCATTAAGTTAGCATGTGTGAGAGGTCATTCCTCCTCCTGAGTGTGTATTGACTATTTCTGGCGATTGAAATGCTCATTGCAAGCTTCCTATTTATGTCTAGTGTACCCTAATGTCCACAAGCAACCCCCCCCTCCCTATATGGATATGGAGAATTGTTGTCACGCCCCAGTGGTGGTGGTGTCATATCTATGAAAGAGCGCATTCAAATATACTACAATGATCAATTAGCAGGCCGAAGCCCTAAAGGAAGTGAGGCAACAGGTTCTGAGTCAAGAACAGTGAGTATATCACAGGCGGTCTCAAAGGACGCATACGATTATCCTCTTGGGGGATCCAGCCCTACAAGAAATGACTCAGCAAGTGTTGGACCTTACCCAGCGGCTCGCTTGCCAGATTTTGGCCTGAAGTTCTTCCCAGGCCTACACCCTAGCCATCCAACATGCATATCTGAGAATCAGGCCTCTCTTTAATAATGACAAAAAGTTATGAGAGAAATGCACATTAACTTTTTGTTATCTCATAAGGGCCGTGGTGCCTGCTCCTTTTGACCCCAGACTTCAAAAACTTGTCCACAGGCCAGCTACACACCTTAAGGCACACATTTACACCTCCATCCCACTAAAAATGGGGACTAGAAACTAACCTGTCTTATGCACATTTACTCTACTGTTGGATGTCACACCCCTTTTCCCACCCTTTTGAGATAGCTAGAGATGCCAAAATGTATGGGGAGGGGGGGGTGCTTGTTGACAGTAGGGGTAGTACACTAGACATAAATAGGAAGCACACTCAGGAGGAGGAATGACCTCTCGAACATAACTTAATTCATTGTTTCAAATAACCCTGCCTCGTTAAATCAATGAGCTTAGTGTTTTGCTTTCACAAATAGGTTAAAGGCTGTCACTACCAAATGTCAGTGCGCATCTCTCAGAGTGACGTAGCCCCCAGACAGTGATTCAAAAAAAAAAAAAAAAGAGTAAAGTTCATTACAAAAGTAACTTATTAATTAAAGCTGCAAGCATCATTGTACGGGTGCCAAGCCTAAATCCGACCAATAAGACCCTGTCAGACCATTAAAACCCTGACGCAGACCATGAAGACCCTGACGCAGACCATGAAGACCCCTGATACACCGGTGAGCGCTTTAGGCTTTGTAAGTCAAACGTGGCGGAATAATAATAATAATAAAAACACTAACGATTACAATAGGTTGCCTTTGCACTTTGTGCTTGGCACCCTAATTACAAGTCTAAACTGTGGAAAATAGAAAGATATAGGGGGCGGTCGATGGCAACCTCCATAGCAACCATGACAGTCACGTGACGTGGACGCAGGCCCATTGAAAAGAATACGTGTGTCACATGTTTAGAGCCGTCATTGTAATGCGTACATTCAAGGGCGTAGGAACCAGGAGGGGAAGTGTCCCCTACAATATTGGAGACAGGCTCATTTGTCCCAGCGAAAGATTATACTGCGAGGAGAAAAATATTTTATATTATTTTTTAAAGTGCAACAGATGGTAACGAAATGGTAACTAAATGGTGTTTTGTGCCCCCAACAGAGCCTTCAAGGCAGCATGCAGGGTTGGGAGTTAGGCATTCAGGCGGGGAGTGCCTTCCATGCAGCGCTGCCTAGAAGGCTGCTTTGGGGGCGCATAACACCATTGAGCCACCGGCCTGCCCCCGCTCCGCCCCCGCTCCCTCAATGGCTCAGACTGTTTGGGAAACGTGAGTCTGTTGCTGGCAACAGGTCAGAGCCATTAAGATAGGGTGACCAGACGTCCCGGTTTTACCAGGACAGTCCCGATTTTGAGTTGCGTGTCCCGAGTCCCGAAAAAGCCTGTCGGGAGGCTAAAATGTCCCGGTTTCCACCGACCACTATGAAATGTCCCCTTTTGTCCGCGATTACATAGCCAACGTGTTCTTATTATAGCCTGATCATTAAATAAAAACCACATAGAAACATTAAAGCATCCAGCATATGATTTCAACAATGTGTGAGGGCATACGCAACAGGGATGGGCGTACAGTGGAATGCTGATGGAAACCAGCAGACGAGCGCAGGGCAGAGATGTTCGTGCATTTCAGAAGCAGGGAGATTCCGTACAAAAATATAGGCCTATGTCCAGTGGCGGCATAGGCGCCTATGTCCAGTGGCGGCATAGGCGCCGATCCCGTGGGTGCTCCGGGGCTCGAGCACCCACTGGCAACGCTGAGCACCCACTGGCCAATCGGGATGGTTGATCAAAAAAAATAAAATAAAATAAAATAAAAAGAGTGAATGATTGAAACTTGTGGTGAAACTGTATCTTTAAAATGAACTGCATTTACTTAAATCGTATTATCCAATTAAAATCATTGCAGCTCTGTGCGTTTACACGTTAGCGTAGTCACGTAACCAATCGGATGATCGGATTTGGCTGCGGCTAAACAAGAGGCCTTCACGTACACACACACACAGCAAAATGTGAAGGTTGGCTGCGTATCGGCGGGTAAAAATGGACAAGTTTGTTGTAAGAAAAGCGTCTACAACCACCACCAATGCCCCCAGCAGCGGCGGCGGCGGTAGCAGCAGCAGCAGCGGCGGCGGCGGCGGCGGCGGCGGCAGCAGCAGCGGCGGGGGCGGCAGCAGCAGCATCAGCGGCGGTGAAAGGGACAGCAGCAAGTGTCAGCAGGGACGAAAGTACCAGGCCAGCTGGAAAACAAAATTCCCGTGGATTACATATGACGCATTAAATAACAAAGTGTTCTGTGAAGTGTGCTCTGCTGCCGACAAAATGCATGCCCCGTTACCATGTACAGGAGGACATGATATGGATTCTTACAAGGCTTTTGTGAAAGATGGCTTTTGCAGCTGGAGCAAAGCAATAGAAAGATTTCGCTGCCACGAGAAGTCAAATATCCATCGAGCTGCTGCTGGCATCACAAGTGCTGCTAATGCCGGAGTTAATGTTGCAAATGCTCTCTCTGCCGCCAAGCAAAAGCCAATGGCTGAAGCACGAACTGCGTTGTTAAGTATTTTTTCTTCTGTCCAATATTTGGCATGTCAAGGACTAGCCCTTAGGGGTCATGTGGACACAGAGTCAAACTTGAGACAGCTGCTCAACTTGCGTGCACAAGACATCCCAGAACTACAGTCCTGGCTCGCTCGAAATGAGTCTAAGTGGCTTTCTCATGACATTCTCAATGAAATGACTGAACTATTTGCACATGATGTCCTACGAACACTTAAAGAGGAGATAAAGCGTGCAGAGTTTTTCTCCATAATCATGGATGAGACCGCGGACATCACAGTCAAGGAACAGGTGTCTGTGTGCTTCCGTGTTGTTACTGAATGTCTGGAAATAGAGGAACTTTTCATAGGATTTTACCAGACAGCTAGCACAACAGGGGATGCACTTTTCAACCTGTTTAAGGATGTACTGCTGAGACTCTCCCTGCCTGTCAAAAACTGTAGAGGTCAGTGTTACAACGGCGCATCGAATATGTCAGGGATTCGAAATGGTCTGCAGGCACGCGTAAAAGAACTGGAGCCTCGAGCACTTTATGTCCACTGTATGGCACATGTGATGAACTTGGTGGTGCAGGATGTTGCCCATAACATTCCCGAGTGTCGGAACTTCATGTCACTCATTCGTGACCTCATAACGCTGATACGCAACTCCCCAAAACGACTGGCTTGGTTTCAGCATTTCCAAAGCGCAGACGGGCCGTCTCTGCGCCCTTTGTGCCCAACGCGCTGGACAGTAAAAGCTGCTTCGCTGCAGTCAATTTATTCAAATTACAGCGCACTACTGGAGTTTCTTGACAACCTGTCTTCAGAAGATAAAGGTGACGCAGGCGGCAAAGCAAATGGTTTACTTCAGCACCTGCAGAAGTTCAGTACATTTTTTTCACTGAAGCTGATGTTGATGTTTTTTCTGCGCGCAGAAACAGCCAATCGCGCACTGCAACACAGCCAGCTGCATTCACAGAAAGCTCTCCAACTCATTGAAATGCTCCGACAGGACATTAAGCATCTTCGTGAAAACGGATATGAAGATTTTTGGCAAAACACAACTGCAGCTGCTGATAGCCTTAACGTTGAAAGCCCAGCCCTGCCAAGGCCAAGAAAAACCCCACGTCGACTGGATTACGGAGGCGCACCATCACACAGTTTCCAGTCGCCAGAGGCCATGTACAGACAGCAGTTTTACCAGGTGATGGACACTGCAACTTCATCTTTGGATTGCAGGTTCAGTCAAGCTGCATTCAAACACATGTGCAGTATTGAGGATTTTGTGACGCGAAAAGGTGACTGTGGGAGCATCACAGAGTTTCATGGAGATGATCTGGATGAAGGCAGGCTGACACTTCACCGTGACATGTTCATTGACATAACCAAACAGAGGGGTGTTTGCATAAAAACATTTCGAGATGCTGTGGATTTCCTGAAAGGAGAGCATGGCGAGCCGCTGCGGACCCTGCTGCCAGAACTCACCAAACTGATCAGACTTGGACTCACTGTTCCCGTGACCTCTTGCACATCAGAGAGGTCATTCTCAGGCCTGCGGAGACTCAAAACGTATCTACGCGCCACGATGGGACAGGGAAGACTCAATCACCTTGCGGTGTTGAACTGTCACAAAAACATTACAAGGAGCCGCAATCTGGATGCTATAGCCGATGAGTTTATCACTCGCACAGCTGCCAGGAGGAGCACGTTCCTCCTTAGGAAATAGACAATAGCAGACAGTGGTGAGTGACTCAAAATGTTCTTTCCTTTCCTTAACAGTAAGCTGAAGATGTCTTGTGTCAAAAGTGTGTTTTGCGAATTAATGTAATGAACATAGCTTCATTGTTTCCTTGGTTGTACTGAAAAATACACACTGTGATATTGTAAATGTGCCGAGAGTAAATTAATAGGCTACTGTGTTTTTTGCTTAGGCTATGTGTTGCTATAGGTTACCTTTAATTATACGTGCAAGCGACATAATTAGTGTTACGTTGTGAAAAAAAAAGTGTTACGTTGTGGCCAGTGTGCATAATACTGCTGCCTTCAGACTGTGTCGTATTTAGTTGTGGTTGGTGACTATCTATGCAATAAAAGTCAGTTTGAGACAATCATTACCTTGGTGGCATTAATTTAATTTGAGCACCAAAAAAAATAATAATAATAATAATTGAGCACCCACGGGCAAAAACATAAATCGGCGCCTATGAGTGGCGGAGCTAGACTTTTATACAAGGGGTGGCCAGAGGGTGTCCAAGGCTTTATAGGGGGGTCCATATACCGGGCATAATAAAGGAAAATACTAGGGATGCACCGAAATTTCGGCCACTGAAAATCTTCAGCCGAAAATGGCCCAAAAGCGCATTTTCGGCTTTCGGCCGAAACATATTTCCATATATCTGAAAAAGACCCACGGATAGCGATTTGCAAAACTTGTAATTCAGAAATTTCGAGAGGGGGTAAATCTGCACAGAGTTTCTCCACGTCGGGTTTAATTTTTCATTTGAAATCCAAACATCCTGATCAACGGCTCGCTATGAGACAGCTTCTATGAGCTGTCGGCTATCAGCCGCGAGTTTAGGGACCGTCCGCAAAGTGCCGACAGCTTCTATGAGCTGTCGGCTATCAGCCGCGAGTTTAGGGACCGTCCGCAAAGTGCCGACAGCTTCTATGAGCTGTCGGCTATCATCCGCGAGGTTAGGGCCCGTCTGCAAAGTGCAAAACGGAAAACGGTGTTGTTTTTTCAGTGCTAAATAAATATTTTTATACTTTTAATAATTGTAATTGATTTATTCTTTGAATTGCTGTGACATGATGGCCATGCCACTAGTTTCTAGGTGGCAACCAGAGGGCGTGCCTAAGGCTGCTTTAAGTAGAGGGAACAGCAGGTGGCTCAGATGTGCTGATGGTGGGAGATACCATCTGAGATTAGCTCATGGGTGACATATGTATGTATATGAGCGTGTATGTAGGTTTATGTGTTTATGTAGAATATATAGCTTGGACTTGGTAGATGTTGGGAGAGGGATTATGTTGTGCATTGAATAACAAATATGCAATAGCAATTTGGGTAAAACATGGGTTAATTGAATACCTGGGTAATGGTTTGGCTAAGGGGAGGGGCTAGGCTTATAAAAGCCTGCCAACCACAGGGTAGGGGGTCAGTTAGTTTTTGGAAGACAGTCAGAGTGGTTGGGCTGTAGGGCTCTGGATCATGGATAATCTTTGTTTTGAACAATCCTTTTGAATATCTCTTTTACTTTCTTTTGGACATCAAGCTTTTGTTTTTGTATCTTGTTACTTTTTTTGGGGAAATAAAAGCACCTCAACTATTTTTGCAACTCAAGCCATCTCGTAATTCTTTCTTTAAGTAGATGAATCCGACCCTTTGTAACATTTGGTGGCAGTGGTGGGATGGCCAGTCGCAAAGTTGAGCGTGGCTTTAAGAAAAGAACTGGACTACGTTCACAAAACCGGAACCCCCTTGGAAAGGATGAGGATGATTGGGAGACAGCCGTCTCATCAGAGGAAGAAGCACCGCTGCAGAGGTTTGAAGCGGAAGGAGCCAAACCCAAAACCCAGCAGGGTCAGCCTGGGCCAGCAGCAGAGGTGGGGCCTTCAAACACGGAGGTACTAACTCTCTTCAGGGACTTTATAACTGCTCAGCAGAGGAGAGATGATCGTTTCAACGAGGAGCTTCGGGGCCTGCGAGTTTCACTGGAGGCCTCCAGACAGCCGGTCCTACGGCCATCATCACCTGGGCCTTCTAACGCAGCTGATGGTGGGAGCCTCCGAATGGACCTCCCAACTCCGTGGACCACAAGGAGGGGGCCGACCGACAACTTCAACATCGGCCAATCATTGTCTTTTTCTGAGAGACAGGAAAATCCTCCGGTGGGGCCAACAGTCATCCAGAGTAGGGAGCCAAAGATGCCAGTGTATCAGATGGGGGAGGACATTGGAAATTATCTTCTGCGTTTTGAACGCATGGCAAAAACTTGGCAATGGCCGAGGGGGCAATGGGCCTGTCGACTAATTCCCCTGCTGACTGGAAAAGCCTTGGAGGCCTATACAGCTATGGATGAAGACAAGGCTGATTCTTACCAGGACCTGAGGGAGGCGCTGTTGGACAAGTTTGACATCTCTCCAGAGACGTATCGTCAGCGGTTTCGGGCTACTTCAGGACCACCTGGGGAGACACCAACGGAGGCGTACCACAGGTTGAAGGGCCTCTACCGGAGATGGATGCGGCCGGAGCGGAGGAGCAAAGAAGAGTTGGCGGAGTCCATCATCTTGGAGCAGCTGCTTCTTGTGCTTCCTACTGACACCAGGACGTGGGTGAGAGAACATGAACCTGAAGATGGGTTAACAGCAGCAAAGTTGGCCATGCAGTACCTGAATGCGAGGAAGGGGTCCACATCACGTCCAGCACGAGTGGATATAAGGGACTTCAACCGCCCCAGGGACAGCACTCCGAAGGTCTTCGAAGGTAACCGGGGGGCAAATGACCGGGGACACACTGCTCAGGCAGGTTTTCAGACTTTGGTATGCTATCATTGTCAGCAGCGAGGACACAAAGCGTCCGTTTGCCCCCTGAAGAAACCAAAACTGACTGGTCTGTGTTATGTACCAAGAAAAGGTGAGCAGGTTGATAGCCATGACAAGTTGGCAGATGCTAGATCTGTTCCAGTTAAAGTTAATGGTAAACCTATAACTGCTCTCCTTGATTCTGGTAGTTCAATGTCATTCATAAGAAAGAGTCTTGTTCCGTGTGCTATTGACTACAGCCAGCAGACAGAGGTGTTATGTGTACATGGTGACTGTAAGCCAGAACCACATGTAGAGCTTACTGTGGAAGTAGAGGGGCAAAAGTATCTGATGACAGTGGGAGTAATGGAGAATTTACCAGTGGATATGCTTTTGGGGTGGGATTTACCTGTTCTATGTGACCTCCTAAGCAATGGTAAAAGCCTCACTAATGCTGGTGGGCTTGAGTCAAGAAAAAAAATGCAAGTCTCTTGTTTTATCATGACACGCTCCCGGGGTAAACTCCAAGCTCAGTCTGGTGTACAACCTCTGCCAGACTTATGTGATAGTCTGTGCAAGGCTGGAACCAAAGGGCCCAGGAAGACACGTCGACAACGGCGTTTAGAGAAACATACTGGTACACCTGTATCACATGAGTTGCCTGATAATGCCTTGGCAGATGTTAAGTGGGAAATACCTGAGGATATTGCCATGCTACAACTGTCTGATCCGGTGTTAAAGTCTGTGTTAACAAAGGTATTAGCCTCTGCTAGCCACCCTGTCAAAGTTGGTGGTACTGAATATGTGCTTCTCAATGACGTGCTTTATCAGGAAGAGAAACCAGGTAGCCGAAGGTTAGTGGTGCCACTAAGCTGCAGACCACTCGTACTACACTTGGCACACACCATCCCCTGGGCAGGACACTTAGGTCACTATAAAACCTATCTAAGGCTAGGTTATCGGTTCTTTTGGCCTTCAATGTACACTGATGTTCAGAGGTATTGCAAAACATGCCCAGAGTGCCAAAAAACCTGTGCTGTCCGTAAATCAGACCGTGCACCACTCCAAGCTATGCCAGTCATTACCACCCCCTTCAAGCGAATTGCAATGGACATTGTGGGACCCCTGGAAAAGAGCTCAGCAGGATATCAGTACATTCTGGTTGTATGTGACTATGCCACTCGCTATCCAGAAGCGTTTCCCCTCCGGTCAATAACCACTCCAAAAGTGATAAGTGCTCTTGTCCAGCTGTTTTCTCGTGTAGGTATCCCGGAGGAGATCCTGACTGACCAGGGAACCAACTTTACATCCCGTCTTATGGGTCAGCTACATAAGGAGTTGGGCATAACCGCCATCAGGACGTCTCCTTATCACCCTGAGACAGATGGGCTGGTAGAGAGGTTTAACCAAACCCTCAAGAGGATGCTCAGGAAGTTTGTATCTGACACGGGGAAGGATTGGGATAAGTGGTTACCATTTCTTCTCTTTGCATACAGGGAAGTGCCTCAAGCCTCCACAGGATTCTCCCCCTTCGAGCTCCTCTATGGCTGGCCAGTTCAGGGACCTCTCGATCTGCTGAAACAAAAGTGGGAGAAGGAGGTAACCACTGACGGTGAGAAGGGCCAGGGTGTTGTACAGTTTGTCCTCCAGATGAGAGACCGGTTGGAGCAGTACAGAGAGGAGGCCAAACTCAACCTCCTGGAGGCCCAGAAGCACCAAAAACTGTGGTACGACCAGCAGGCACGTAAACGTGAGTTCACTCCAGGTCAAAAGGTCTTGTTGCTCCTTCCCTCCTGCACAAGCAAGCTACTGGCTAAGTGGCAGGGACCTTTTGAAGTCAATAGGAAGATGGGGCCTACAACATATGAGATCCTGCATCCGGAGAAGGGAAAACCGAAGCAGACATACCATGTTAACCTTCTGAAAGCCTGGGTGGAGAGAAGCAGTCCATCTTCCGTTACCTCACTACTGGTACGCCAGGTGATAGAGGAAGATGACTCTGAAGGGGTAGTGGAGGCCTGGAAACAGCCTGGAAATGTGGATCTCTCTCACCTGGATGGTAAGAAGCCAGTTGAGTTACAGGTTATGTTTGACACCTTTCCCCAGCTGTTTGCACAGAAACCTGGACATACCCATGAGGCGCAGCACTCCATACGACTCAAAGCTGATCAGAATCCCGTACGGCAAGCCTGCTACAGAGTACCAGAGCGGTTGTTGGAGGCATTGAAGACGGAGATACGCTTGATGCTGGAGCTGGGAGTCATCGAACCATCTGAGAGTGAGTGGAGTAGTCCAATTGTCATTGTGCCAAAGAAGGATGGATCCCTGCGGATTTGCATTGACTTTAGGAAACTAAATGCCCTCTCGTTCTTTGATGCTTATCCTATGCCCCGGATCGAGGACCTGCTGGAGAGGATTGGGCAAGCAAACTTCATCACCACATTGGATCTATGCAAGGGGTATTGGCAGGTCCCCCTGGAAATCCAGTCCAGACCCCTCACGGCCTTCAGGACCCCACTAGGCCTCTTCCAGTTCACGGTAATGCCATTTGGCCTGCATGGAGCTCCAGCAACATTCCAGAGGCTTATGGATAAAGTACTTCAAGGCTGTGAGGACTGCAGTGCCGCATATTTGGATGATGTGGTCGTATTCAGCCTGACGTGGGAGGAGCACCGGGAGCACCTTCGTCGAGTCCTAGGTGCAATCAATGCAGCAGGACTTACACTCAACCTGCAGAAATGTGAGTGGGCCAAGCAGGAAACGCATTACCTTGGTTATCGGCTGGGGAGAGGCGAAGTCCGGCCGCAGGTGGACAAAGTGGAGGCCATCCGGAAAAGCCCAAGACCACGGACCAAGAAGCAGGTCCGGTCGTTTCTTGGCTTGGTGGGCTGGTACCGTCGGTTCATCCCTCAGTTTGCCACCCTGGCAACTCCCTTGACAAACCTTACATGCAAGTTGGCCCGTAATCCAGTGGATTGGAGTGAGGAATGTGAATGGGCCTTTCAAGGGCTGAAGGAGAGGTTGTGCTCTTCACCAGTGTTGCAAAGTCCGGACTTTGAACGACGCTTCCTGGTCCAGGTGGATGCCTCAGGAGTGGGCCTTGGAGCAGTACTGGCTCAGGGAGAAGCAGGTGAAGAACGTCCGGTGTTGTTTCTCAGCAGGAAACTTCTCCCTCGCGAAACCCGTTATTCCACCATTGAAAAAGAATGCCTGGCCATTAAGTGGGCATTAGACAGCCTGAGATATTATCTGCTGGGGCGGGAGTTTGACCTCCAGACGGACCACAGAGCCCTTACCTGGATTCAGACGATGAAGGATCGGAATGCCAGGGTAACAAGGTGGTACCTGGAGCTCCAACCGTTCAAGTTCTGTGTTCGACACAAAGCAGGCAAGGAGAATGTCACAGCGGACTACCTGTCACGACTGCCATACATTGTCGCTGCAGGAGAGGAGGGTGGTAATGTGACATGATGGCCATGCCACTAGTTTCTAGGTGGCAACCAGAGGGCGTGCCTAAGGCTGCTTTAAGTAGAGGGAACAGCAGGTGGCTCAGATGTGCTGATGGTGGGAGATACCATCTGAGATTAGCTCATGGGTGACATATGTATGTATATGAGCGTGTATGTAGGTTTATGTGTTTATGTAGAATATATAGCTTGGACTTGGTAGATGTTGGGAGAGGGATTATGTTGTGCATTGAATAACAAATATGCAATAGCAATTTGGGTAAAACATGGGTTAATTGAATACCTGGGTAATGGTTTGGCTAAGGGGAGGGGCTAGGCTTATAAAAGCCTGCCAACCACAGGGTAGGGGGTCAGTTAGTTTTTGGAAGACAGTCAGAGTGGTTGGGCTGTAGGGCTCTGGATCATGGATAATCTTTGTTTTGAACAATCCTTTTGAATATCTCTTTTACTTTCTTTTGGACATCAAGCTTTTGTTTTTGTATCTTGTTACTTTTTTTGGGGAAATAAAAGCACCTCAACTATTTTTGCAACTCAAGCCATCTCGTAATTCTTTCTTTAAGTAGATGAATCCGACCCTTTGTAACAATTGCAATGCCTTGATTTTAGTGAGGTTAGTACACAGTCATAGCTATAAATGCAATGATAGGCCTACTAATAATTGGCATAATAATTTATTTAGGTGTTTCGGTTTTCGGCCTTGGTTTCCTCATTTTCGGTTTTCGGTTTCGGCCAAGAATTTTCAATTCGGTGCATCCCTAGAAAATATTTACCAGATTTGTTGACATGGGGGGTCGCATGATTGCTTCTTGCGTTAACAGGGAGACCGAGAGCCTGCGAGTGCGAGAGCATAAATCGCGCTTTGAACAAACATGCAGTGAACTGTCAATCAACTAGGGTGGCACCTAGGGTGGCCAATCAGGTTCCAGGGGTGGCCAGTGCCACCCTGGCCCCCCCTCTGGCTCCGCCCCTTATGTCTAATTTTTTAGTTTGCTGTGGGTCTGCCTGGCACTAGCCTAATGCTCCCATTGAGCTGATCTTTCCATAATGAACAATACTTGGACTGACAAGAGGAACCGCATGACCGTTCCCACCTTAAAGGCGTTGCTGGTTACACGACACCAATTTTGATGACACCTGTCCGCAATTCCACAGCAGCCTCTCCCATTCAAAATGCATGGGTTTACATTTCGTTCTGTGGAGCACGAAATATGTTTCAGTTTTTGAGGAGGTCTGCTGCAAAAATCTGAGGGTGCACTGTACTGTCTGCGCACACCCCTTCTGAAGCCTCTCTCTCTCCCTCTCACTCTCTCTCTCGCCTGTGGGGTCTCTCTCTCTCTCTCTCGCACGAAAATAGTCAGAGAAACGCTCCCATTCAAAATGCAATGGTTTACATTTCGTTCCGTGTAGCACGAAAAAAGTCGGACAATCGTGCTCTGGGACACGATTCAATAGATTAACGTTTGTGCGCATGAGCACGAAATCGCGTGATACCGGGTTGGTCAGTGTGAGGTTTTATTTGTGTGTCTGTGTGTGTTTATTTCAAAGACAGTGATCATCTTGTTCTGCATTATGTTCAACAGTTGTGCCCATTCATTATCTAATTTCCTACTCAGGAAAATATCAAGCCATTAACTTACAGACCCAAAACAAACCGGCCTTGGTGTTCTTGGCTTTATATTTGTTATTTAAGCATATAGTTAGGGGTTTCAGTTCATTCAGTTTAGTCATTGAGGATCGAACCCAGTACTCTTAGGTGGGAGTTAAAATCCCTAGACTACAGCAAAACATTGTTATTCAGTGCATTATGTGTTATTCAACATGTTCTTCACTTCAACAAAACTTCTAAGGTATTATAACCCCACAAATCTTTTTGTGCAGTCTATGGTCTCGCACCCGATGCCAACGCCTGACAGCCGAGGTCAGAAAAGACTGTCAAAGAGGTTTTCATTGCTAAGTTGACACCTGGGAATGGGTGAATAATTCCTGACTGATACAGGCTGATATAAGTTGCATGTGTAAAGGTTACTAACAAGCCTTTATCTGAAGGTGTGTAAACTGAAATTTTTGCCAAAAGAGAGGAACTCTGGGAGGGAAGGAGAGTTGTGAGGTTGTGCTCCCTCAGAATACCGTTATTCCCAACAATCACAGCCATCACTGCTCTCACATAACCTGATGATAAAAAAGTGCAGAGCTCAGCCTTGATAAAGGTCCACAGGTGCATAGGTTCATGGTGTTTCAAAATGATATGCAAAGCGACACACTGCAATATTACCAAAAAAGGATGACATTTAGTAGGCTTAACACAGATGGATTTTCAAAGACCCAGGAAAGAACACACACAAACCCCCTCACGCACACAATATTCAATAATTATCATTAAGAAATCGTCATCAAATTTGACAGATAAAAAAAGAAACAATCAAGCAAATTAGTTTATTAGTCGATGAGAAACAGACGCCAGTGAGATGTGGTACTTGATGGCTGTTTGTTAGCAGAGGCCTTATCTGGTTTCATATAACACAACACCCAGTGGACGAGAGAGCTCTGATTTCGCTCCGATCTCATTCACCAACAACCAAAATAACTGGTAGTGACTTTGTATTGTTCCTCTAGAGATTGAGAGCGAAAGACTGGGGAGTGAGTGAGATAGAGAGAGGAAGGGAGGGAGACTGAAATAGGGAGTATAGGAAGAAAGAGCAAGACAGTAACTTGGCGAGAGGGAGGATGACAGAAAGACAGAGGGAGTGGGAATCAGAGAGAAAGACAGTGTGAGAGAAAAGAAGAGACTCAGAAAGGGAGAGGGAGAGAGAGGGGGAATAAGAAAGATCGAGAAGAGAAGGAGAGAGAAAAATACACAAATATCAGCCCTAGCAGTTGGAATCCTATCCTCCATCTCGGCTGTCCGCTCTATTCTGATTGGATACATTACTGGCCTCTGCTAATGCATTCTGCAAATGGAACCATGAACATCCCATCATTTGTTGCTGTAATGCCTTTTATTTCAGCGCACGCCTATACCCCTGACTCCCAGCGTTCGTCTGTTTGTTTCCAAAGAGAATGTTTAGGTGTTCAAGTTACCACTACAACCATTATGTATATTAGCTACAACTCTTTCAAAATGAAAAACCTCTCAAAATATATTCTGCTTTAACGTCAACAAACCGGAATGAGATGGTCGACATGAACGCTGTTAAAACTTTAGCTGGTGCATGTTTTCTAACCTTATGGAGGAGAATGTATACCTTTTAACAAATGGCGTGCATTTGTTGCCAGTGTTACCATAGCCAAAGCTAAAATAAGTTTACCTCAGTTATTCTTTTAGTTTACTTTAAACCTATAAATTTTGTCCTTGAGTCCAGGAGGGTCTTGATGAGGCTCATAAAGTCTGCTTTCAGTATTTCTGACTGCTGTGCTTTAATGTCCTTGGAGCCAATGTGAAAAAGAACAGATCTTTTTGATAAACTAATGCAGCGAAATGGTCTCACTTAGAACACTTAAAAACAACAAAAATAAAAAATTAATGTTTTAGAACAAATAATGACTTGGTGCAAGAACAATAATGACTTAGGACAACAACAACAGGTTACACTCCATAGTGTTTTGAGAACAAAAATGTCTTCAACCTAGATTTAAAAGCATCCACCCTGCTTCCCTAATATGATGGTGTAGTTTATTCCATAAAGTTGCGAATCAAAAATAACCCCAAGATTTCTAATGGTTAGACTTTCAGTAATGGTACAGCCATCAATGTTAACACTCATTTCCTCTGTCAAGTTGCTATGTTTGGGTGGCCTCACTAGTGACTTGTTTTTATCAGCATTTAACATGAGAAAATACATACACATCCAATTCTTAACTTCCAAAAGGCAGACTTCCAAATTGAAATCTTCTGAGTTGCCATTTTGGTTTACCGGAATGTAAAGCAGGAAATCATCAGCATAGCAATGAAAGCAAATATCATATAACCTGATTATATCACCAAGAGGAAGGATGTAGATTGAAAAAAGTTAACAGAAGAATATCTATGGTATCAAATGCTACGCTTAAGTCGAGAAGTAGAAGCAAAGATGCTTGATTAGCATCCGCACTGAGTAAAAGGTAATTCGCAACTCTTGTTAAGGCTGATTCAGTGGAATGACGGGAGTGGAAACCAGATTGAAATTTCTCAAATAGACTGTTTTGCGATAGATGAGTAGTAAGTTGGCCAGCAACAGCTCTTTCAAGTATTTTTGACATAAAAGGTGAATTTGATACTGGTCTGTAATTATTCAGAACTAGTGGATCCAAATTGTTTTTTTTAAGCAGTGGTTTTATAATTGCTCTCTTGAAAGCTGATGGCACACTACCTGAGGCTAGCGATTTGTTTGTGATGAGAAGGAAGGAATGAAGCAGAATAGGCAGTAATTCTTTAAAAAGGCTAGATGGTATTGGGTCTAGCAGGCAAGTTGTGGACTTTGAGGAGTTCACAAACTTAGAAAATGTCTCAGGAGAGATCATTTCAAACTGAAAAGGTGCAGTTGGGATTAGCCCCTGTGTATACTGTGTTGAGGGTATTGTGAGAATCAATTTTATCTGATTAATTCGGAATTCAGGAATTCATCAGCAGTGAATGAGGAGCTGGATGGGGGGGGATTTTTTGTGAGTTTGCTAAAAGTTTCAAATAAAAACCTAGGATTGTTTCTATTAGAGTGGACAATATTAAGGATGATAATAGTGATAATGCTAATTATAATATTAACGATAATAATGGCAACATTAAAGGATGTTCACAATAATATGTTTATAAAGAAGTAGGATTAGTAATACAGTAAGCTGTCAGACTTGGGGCTTTCTCACATGCACGGACATTCCTGCACAAACCCCCAACAGTAGTCAAAGTGATTTCGACACTTGTCACTGTGGCACTTTTATTGTGATAATAACTGCGGCCAGTAATTGGACAGTTTCTTGGATTTTCCACCAATTGGACACGACAGTGTCGCGAGAACGAGCCGAGCTGATGACCTCGTCCGTCCAGGCCGGCGTGTATAAGTGAATGTCATTTATCACAAACAACCTCACGAAAACAGTCAGAAGCACAGATGTAATGGAGTCGCTAAGCAGTTATTTTCATGCCTGCTGCCAGGCAACCTTACAATATCCATTTTCAGATAAACTCTGCAAAATAATTTGAGCCACACTCCGGCGGCCATGAGGGACGCAAACCGAGCACTGACGAGGAGCGACAGACCGACGGATGGAAAGAGCAGGATAATGAGAAAATAGAGGAGGAGAGACGTGCGCCTGGCTGAACACAGCACACGCACTGCTGTCGGAGCGGTCAACCCAGGCCTGCTGGCGTGCACTTACCCCGGCCCAACCCCAACCACTACCAGGGGCTCCATCAGGCTCCTGATATGCATATGAGGCCATGGGGGGGGGGTGGTTGGTGACTTACAAGCTGTTTAAATATTTGATGGGACATTCTTGATGAATAATGATTGGAAAGTTTGAAAGGTGAAAGGCCCTGTGTCTTTAAACCGACTAATGCCTAACGCAAGCTTCTCCTAACCACTTAGTTAGTTGTGATGTTTATAGGTTAAAAATGATGTGTGGCATTACAGACGCAATAATTTTTCATAGCAAAAAATGGAGACCACGGCTGTGTAGTACTGTATTCAGTACAGTACTTAGGTAGGCAATATGGAGAAGCAATTTTTGCCTTTTTTTTTAAATAATAATCTCTTTCCCAACAGCACTCATAACAAAATATTAGTGTAAGAAATCTGTGGCCGTTGCATGCCTCTAAAAGCCCATTCAAACCTTTATTTTCCCTGAATTAAATAATTGTTTGGCCTACCTGTCTGTCTACCTCCCTACCCAGCTACCTGGGCACACTCTGCCTCTCGTTTGCGACCGAATCAGTTCGAATGAACGACTCTAACAAGAACGAACCGACCTGATTCCACATTTCAGTTCTCTCTCATTCGTCTCGTTCATATCGTTCGTTCTCCGAGACTCGACTCCCAGACCCACCTACTAGTCGCTGAGTCGCTGTTCGTTCACTGACTGTGTTAAGTGGTGACGACTCGAGGACTGAGACGTCACAAGAGCCAGCCGGGCAACAACATCCCGATTCTGAACATGAAGTGCTCCTCAGCTGAGGGGAATTTATTAATGTTGTGTTGATTGATGACCGTTTGCATAATTGCACGATCGCGATTTGTTTGAGAATGAGAACGAGGGAGGAGCTGAGTCTGACCGACTCAGCTGAGAACCGTGCATTCCATGATTCACCGCTACCGGAAATGATTATTCTGCAAATTATTCTGAACGATTCTTCTTGGCAAACTGACCGACATGAACTGAATCAAGGAAAAAAATCATGAAATCCATCACCACTCAGTGGGTATGACCAGAATCTTCCGCAAGGCTAGGCAGCCACATTGCTAATGTTAAAGAGCTAGTCACGTGTTTTGGGGGAGTTGCTTTGGAGGTAGGCCTGAAGGGAGGGGTGGGTTTATATTAGGTGTGATACTTCTGTACTCTGGCTGGTACCTCCAAATTGGCTACCATAGCTTTAATTCATATAAATACATTGAATGATGATGAACTGTTTTTACTTAATCAGACCAACTGTAATTGTTCCACGTCAGTGGCTTATCTCTCCGGTAGTTTCAGAGAAGCCAGGTCTGATTTGAGGCACGATGACTCAATGTTGTAGAAAGAAAGAGAAAAGGCTACAGATAAAGGGAAGGAAGGAGGACGAGAAGGAGCAGAGCGCTGGAGTGTTTTTAATCACTAGCGTCTATCCATCTGGAAGGTGGTTGTCAGTTTTTTCCCAATGTCCAGAACTGTTGTGTCTGATTGAAAAGAACGGCGTTCAGCTCAGCTTTTCCCGCTCTCGTGCATTGTTGCTGAAGCAGAACATGTCCTGGGAGGGTTACCGAGGCGACAGGAGATGGAGGAGGAAATAGGATGGAGAGAGGGGGAGAATGGAGAATGGATATAAGAGTGGAGAGAAGAATTTAAGGATGGATTGAGACACATGAGAGAGACAGAGACAGAGGGGACAAACACTAACCTCTCTCTTAAACTGTCTTTGCCCCTCTGTAGAGGTCAACAATGCGGATCGGTCTGCAATAATCAACACCTTTTCTTCACTCTTTCGCCATCTCTCTCTACGTCCTTCAATTCAATAGAGCTTTATTAACATGAAAAAAATCTACATTGCAAAATAACCAAGTACTAAAAGATAAAAAACGGAAGTGAAATGTCAAAAACCTGTACAACAGCGTGTCTTTCTCTTTTTCTCGCTCTCACTCTCTCTCTCTGCACATCCTTATCTCACTTGCTCCATGTCCTTATCTCTCTCTCTCTCTCTCTCTCTCACACACACTGTCCTCGTCACCCTCTCTCTCTCTCTCTCTAAATCTTTCTCCACATCCTCATCTCCCTTTCTCTCTCGCTCCATGTTCTCATCTCCTTATCTCTCTCTCTCTCCTCATCTCTCATTCTCTGCTCTCATTCACCCCATTCATCTGTTAAAGCTTCAGTACCAATGCTGTTGTAATTCTACCTTTCATGTTAATATTAACTATAGTAGCGTGATGTCATCCAAAAGACACTTGGCTAGTGCATCACAGCGACTCAATTATGGTCCAAAAGTTCAGTGTAAAAAGACCCAGGGCAGGCCTGTCACATGGGCTACAGAGTACATCTTCACCATACATCACTGCTTCACTGATCAGACATTTCTAAGAAACATCATTGTTGAGCCCCATCCAAGGTCGAAGGTAGACCAGCCACTTGCACACACTCAGAATAGCAGCCCCACACCAAAGGCTGCTGTCCCCTACCACAGATGTTATGAGTGTCTGTGTGATTCAACTGAATTGTACGTTTTGATTCTCTGGAAGCTTAGCTTCTCTGGAAGGTTTGGTTCTGAGAACCACAACAACCCGAAGGCCCTTGTAACTTGCTGTTGGCTAAACATAATTGGCTAAAATAGCTTGTGAGCAGTAGAAAACTATCGCTGGGGAGTTCAGTTTTGTGGGAGACTTGAGACTGCAATTGGGGAGTAGGATTGCACAATGTCCTCTGAATATGTTGTCAGTGAGTGAGTGTTTAGCCTGCAGCTTTGGGTCATTGGACATTTATTTAATGTATGTGCCATGTATTTCAGCTGTGCATGAGAGCCCACGATGACACCATCAATCACTTCTGATCAGATGTGTTTGCATGGAGTCCGATCATGCTGCTTAATAAAGCGCTGTATTCCCAAAGTATTAATTTGAACGATGTCTTTATCCGGGTCTCTGTCTGCACATCACTAACCCTCACAGGACATATTTCCTAATAAGAAGTCTTGCACTCAGATGATGTGCCCCTGAATAAAGAAATGTTCTTAAATTGTGGGGAGAGTGTTGTTTTGTTGAGTGTTTGAGCTGTCATCATAACCTCGTTACATCACAAGATGAGGAGATTCCCCTGTGGAATCAAAATGGATGCATCTGTGTACATTTTATATTGAGATGTGCAGAGCCATTGCTAAGCTTTTGGGGGCCCTACGCGCAGATTGTTGGCGGGGGGGGCGGGGGGGCTGCGCTGATAAAGGGTGCTCCGCCTCTGATGCGAAATGACAACAGTGGACCTGTTCGTAATTAATTTATATCTTTTGAAAATTCTAATGTAATAATTATCAACCTAAACTTGGGGTACTTGGGGCCCTACGCAGTCTGCGTATGGGGAGCGCCGGCGCTGGAGATGTGAAGGAGTGTGTGTGTCTGTGGTTCAAACACACATTTAGCACATGGGAAACTAAATAGAAAAAAAACAACAACATCCAAATCCCTTTTATTTTCCTCACTCTATTGTTTATTGGGCTCAATTATGTTGGAGACATTGTTGTCATTCATCAAAGTTTTATTTTGGATTGTGTTAATCAGAAGACATTAAGCTGCACGTGTCTGTAAAAAAGTTACTATCCAGACGTCCACGTTATCAAATGCACACCACTGTTGTAGTTTTGGAAATATGCATATTTTTCTGTATAAATAACCAAAATAATAATGAAAATAATTAGGATACAGAGAAATAAATTGGCAAACATTCAATCCAGCAACTAAGAGGCTGATGAAATTAATAAATGATTATGTTTACTGTGCTGTACTTAATGAGGACACTGAATTGTTAGCTACTGCTATAATGAATCGAATTGCTATAAAGGGTAATGTAAATTAAGTAGGAGCAGAGAACGTTATTTTTGGAACAGCAGAATAACAGCCTGGAAGTATTCGCCAGCAAAGAGGTTTGGGTACACAGGTTTGGGAAATTGTGTTTTTTTTGTATTATTTTGTAGGCTGTGTATAACACCATGTATACTGAATGTGAAGTTCAGGTTCAATTGTGCACATTAACTTTATGTTGAAGATGAACAGTTCTATATTGTACTATATTCTCTATTGTTTTCCCAAAAATGGTTATGAAATAAGTTTAATGAAGGGCCAGCTTCTGTCCGTACCTTATCAGGAGTAATGAAATCCATTCATTGATAGATCGTTGACATACAAAGCAATACAAACAAGAGATGACTGGATACAGCAGAGTAGCACAAGAGACCAGCTTCAAACAACAAAACAACTAAATCACAGTTCTTCAAACACACCAGCTCTTAGAAAACCAGGCTTGGCAACTGTATAGAAAAGATCAAACATACTACAATTTTTGTCTGTCTACCCCTTATTTACCTTCTATGATCGGTAGTTAGTTTACCTGTTATTACATGTAGTTAGTTTATCTCTTATTACAGGTGCTTAGTTCACCTGCTATTACAGGTAGTTAGTTTACCTGTTATTACATGTAGTTTGTTTACCTGTTATTATAGATAGTTAGGTGCGGTGAGGTTAGGTACCTGCTATTAAAAGGTAGTTAACCTGCTATTACAGGTAGTAGTAATAATAATAATAATACATTTATTTTAAAGGCGCCTTTCAAAGCTCTCAAGGATGCTGTACAGAACATAAATACAATCATCAAACAGTTAAAATAAGGTGGACAATGGGTGATTGTGATGTGGTGATGTGGGAAGGTAAGATCAGGGGGGGTACGCAGATATGCGTGCTGCTGAGTTTTGAACCAGTTGGAGTTTATGGAGGGTTTTTGGGCGGAGACCGAAGAGGAGGGAGTTACAGTAGTCAAGCCTTGAGGTGACCAGACTGTGAACAAGGATGGCAGTGGAGTGAGGGGTGAGGGAGGGCCGGAGACTGTTAATATTGCGGATGTGGAAATAAGCAGTGCGGGTGATGTTATTTATGTGTGATTGGAAGGAGAGTGTGCTGTCGAGGATGACACCCAAGCTCTTGCCCTTAGGGGGGGGGGAAACAGGAGTGTTATTGATTGAAATGGAGACGCTGTTGAATTTGGAGAGTGTGGATTTAGTACCAGTGAGAAGAAACTCAGTTTTATTGCTGTTTAGTTGTATGAAATTAGAGGAAAACCAGGTTTTTAGGTCGGAGAAACATTTAGAAAGGTGTGATGGAGGAAGGGAGGAGTCAGGTTTGGTGGAGAGGTAGAGCTGGGTGTAGTAGGTAGTTTGATTACCAGTTATAAGAGGTATTTAGTTGACCTTTTATTACATGTAGTTTGTTGATCGGATAGTAAAGGTAGTTAGTTTGGCTGCTGTTATAGGTAGTTAGTTTGACTGTTTTTACAGGAAGTTAGTTGACATGTTAATACTGTTGTTTGTCAGTTAAGATGTTATTTACCTGCTATTCTATATTGTAAGTTGACCTGCCTTAGAGGATGTTAGTTTACCTACAGGTAGTTAGTTCAACTGTTAGATAGGTAGCTACATCATCTGTTATTACAGGTAGTTAGTTGACCTGAAATTACAGCTAGCTAGTTTAAACAGCAAGAACTTCTCACCACAGTTTAAGGCAACAATTCCAGTAGGGCCAAAGAGATCTCTGCACGCCTCTGATTGTTCCATGTGACTGCACGGTGGCAAGTTAAGACAGAAGCAAAACTTGGATTTGTTTGTTTGTGGGCATATTGAAGAAGGCATCCTAGCCAGGGCAGGTCGTATGTGCTTACCTTGGTAGGACGAAACAAAGATACAGCAATGGGAGCTGCTAAATACAAATTTGGAATATAATGGATGTCAATTAATCGCCAACTGCCAAAATTCGGAAGGTGTATGCACCACGAGATGGGGTGAGTTGAACAAAATTCAAAAAAATTGTGGCTAATTTACATCTCAAGGTATACAATGTAAACAACATAGGGTCTTAGCAAACCGGAAAATCCCTTGATGAAATCTATCAGAGTAAGACAAGATCCTGCAGAAATGCACTGGATATTAAAGATTTCTCTTCCTTTAGGAGGATATTTACATATTCAGCGTTTCCAGCTAAATCTGTAGAAACCAAAACAGCTTCTCCTCTTAGTCCTTTCAGAAGATATTTGGGGATTTCTGAGATTATTTGCATTTGCTTTGTTTGAGGGATTATCTCAAATGAAATGTATCTCCAATGCCTGAAACACTCTTCTCTTGATTAATCAGTTTGATACATACACGTCTTAATGCAGGTGGTTGTCTGTGTTTGTGTGCGTCTGTATGTGTGTAAATGCAGGTGCTCGTGTGTCTGCATTTGTGTGTTTGTGCCTGCGTGTGTGTGTGTGTGTGTGTGTGTGTGTGTGTGTGTGTGTGTGTGCGTGTGCGCAAGAGAGCTGAAGATGTAGGGTGTGTGTGGCAGGTTTCTAGGGCAACAAGGTGTAGGATGTAGGACTTATCAGTAGAATTAGAGGCGTGGAAGAGGAACGCGCTCTGAATAACAAACTACAGCTGCACCTCACACAGAGAACATCCAGGCCACTGTCTTTTCTGCTCAGTACGCCTGGATTCAGGAAGCTCTCTCACCACACAGAACAATGTGCAGTAGTACAGGCCCTCCTCCTCATCATCTCCCTTTCTGTTGTCCAAAGTTGATGTGCCTGTCCTATATCAGGCACCATTGTAAGAAAGCCTATGTGTCAAAGCCAGATTGCATTCTAGTTAGTTTGCGTAGTTGTGATAGTAATCTCCGGAGCTGCTGAGTGGGTGCTGTGAAGTTTTAGGTCTTTGTTTGTTTTGGCTGATATTAAGACAGCGTTTATTTTCCTCTCCTGTTTTCACCATTCACCAATGCTACCTTTATATGTTTATTGCTGTGTGTAAATGCTAAAAGGTGAGTGTGCTGATATTAGTTTTGCAAACCAGATATTAGTGTGTTGATTTGGTAACTGCACATCTATCTCTGCAGATCATTTTTCTCGTTTAAAAGCCTTGTGGGGAATGCTAGCGGTACCAGTATGATGGCAGTAAGTTGGTTGTTGATACAAATCAACTAGTAATTACAGTCTTTATTTGCATATGATAATAATTAAGTGTATTTTGTTTCATTATATTAATATCATTTCCTTTTATTGTATCATTGTTAAAGACCACAGTCTAATATAAAGCAACAACACTGGGAAAGTCGGTTTTCCATGTTCTCTAATTGGGGCACATATCCATACCTTGAGCAACTCTAACCACCTGATTCACTGGAGACCCCTATCTCCCTTTAAATCAAATTTTTAGTTGGGTAACCTCATTTAAGGTAAGGTAATTGATAATTGAGTAGATAAGGTAATTGAGTGCAATAAATATTTGTATTGAAAATAAATTGTGAGAGAATCGTGATCTGAATTCTAAGCAAGCAAGAGAGAGAGAGAGCGGGTGTGTCCGGTGCTAGGGTGAAACGGTGGAAGCAGTGACAGGGGCCACGATGGGTGGTGGTGTCATGAAGGTGAAGCTAATTAGATCACACGTTATTACACCCTCCCCCCCCCCCCGCTCTCTCATCTCCTCCTCTCCTGACTCCTCTTTTACATTCTCCTCACCTCCTAACCCTCCCCTTCACATTCTCCCATCTCTTCCTCCCCCTTTACCTCTCCCTCCATCACTCATCCTCTCCTCCCCTCCCTTCTCCTCTCCTCCTCATATCTCCTCCATTATTCTCTTCTCTCCCCAAATCCTCTCCCCTATTTCCTCCTCTTCTCCACCCCTCCCCTTTCTCATCCCTTCCTCCCCTCTCGTCTCCACTCTCCCCTCCCCACTCTCTCCCCTTTGGTAATTGTCGTCCATGTGTTGAAGCAACATAGGGCGTAAAACAGATAAGACAGCAACACAGTTATGAATATATTTGCATTTGGTTTTTAATTAAAACTTTTGTAATTGCACCAGCTAACCTATTTCCCAGTGACAATTTCAAAAGTTAAATTGATTTCAACAAGCGTGAAAGTGAAAGAGGGAAAACAGACGACCAAATAAATTGATAAATAAAACAAGGCCTTTTGAGTTTTAATTATGGGAAGCATCCGCATGCATTTAAACTCACGCCTGTTTAGACATCATCTTGATGACGACCAGTACCCATGACAAATACAGACTGCTTTATCTGTGCGTGCGTGCGTGCGTGCGTGCGTGCGTGCGTGCGTGCGTGTGTTTGCGTGCATGCGTGTGTGTAATTTAATAAACATTTGCCGTCATGTCACTGATCTCTAAGAGAAGGGTATAACGCAGCTCATTTTCCAACTACTAAGTCAGTAAAGAACAGCCTGTAATCTAACTAAACGACAGAATAAGCTGATTGTGAAAAAGTGTCCGTAAGAATCCACTTGAACCTTTGCTGGTTGATATACATCACGTATGTCAAGGTTCTGTCCTGACAAAACAAAATGGATGGACATTTTAAGATAGTTTCAGCATTTAAATGTGGTTTGATAACATTTATAGTGATAAATCGGATTGTTTTTAGTAATCTTCAGTCAATGAATGTATATGATGTTCAGTAAGTAAGTTAATTAATGTTTGGCAATGCATCATTGCCATGGTGATTCATATGGACACTGCTATCCCAAAAACCACTCAGCTTACATGTTGTTTGAGTCATTGTCTTTGCGTTGGGTTGTCATCTGAGCTCTTGTTTTAAGTGCTATTTTATGTAACTGATGATGTTCTTTCAAATAAAGAATTTCAAGTGACCCAGGGATAAACTTAATTCTTCTGTGGGACGGATTAGGACAAAATGCATTTGTTTCTACGTTTTATTATATTTATAATATATATTTATTATTTTTATTGAAAGAATATCATCTAACAGCAGTATTAATTTGTTATAATTATCTTTTTAAACAAAATGTATTCATAAAAGGAACCTTTGGAATGGATTTCTTTCAGCGGAAGCAGAGCATACATAAACTTCTCTTGTGCCCCACAAAAATTCATTGCCTGTACTAAAGAAGAAATATCATCCAGCCACTGCTTGGCGTAAATATAGACAGAACTGATTTCTGTTTATTAAACATCAATAAATGCATTGATTACAATATTCAAATACCACACCGACATGTTGCATCAATATGTTATGATATTTTTGTTTTTGTAAGATTCATAAATAATTTAGGTTTAGTGTCAACAGCCATCTGCCTCATTGACATATTTTACATTGCCTTGGTTATGGAGTATGTTGCTCTTTATTGCTTTGAATTATTTTCTTTTAATTATTGTCCTAAACTTGTATTATAGTCAAGAGCAATGACATCGTGATGTTTATTCATATGGGGGAGGGAAGTGAAGGAATTTTGAAAATTCAGATTAGATTTGTTTTCTATGAATGTTTTAATTCATGGTGGTTTCAGTAATCCCATGGTACATAAAAGCATACTTAATCTTGATAACTAATGTAATATTTATGACTTCCAGACAGTGATTGGAATAACGGCGTTATAAATAACGTCGTAATAACTTACTTTTTTCAGTAACGAGAAATCTAATTGATTACTCTTCCTACATTATAACGCCATTATAACGCTGGTTCAAAGAGAAACAGGAATGGCGAGCCCAAATAATCCAAAGGAGAATAATTGAACATGCACATGTATTTTAAGTTCTGTTAAAGGTGGGTGGAGGTGGGGTCCAAATTCTTTGACACATTTGAGAATTAAAAAATGTACTTGAAAGTAACGCAATAGTTACTTTATCATTTGTAACTGAGTAACTAATTAAGTTAAGTTTTTCAGGAGAAGTAATTAGTAATGCTGCAATCCATATGTAGGTACACCCACCCGTACGTAAGGTGTAAATCTCCCAGGTTTCTTGCGTAATTTCACGGTGGAACGCTTCCTTTTAACCTGTCCCACTCGGGATTCTGAGAGTATACCGAGTTCAGAAAAGCTGAACTTACGACTTGACAACAAAAATTGCTCTGCCCGTAAAGAGACTTATTTTCTTTGTATTTATACCACGTTGGTCATTTCAATATTGATTTTAAATGCTCTAACACACTTGATAACATTGCTACTTTATTACGGTCACCAATTTATGCATTGCACAGTGTTGCTGTGCGTGCAAAACAATGTAAAGTGTATGGTACCGGCGTACCATACAAATGGATCGCAGCATAAATGTAAATAATTACATTTTTAAAGGTCCCATGACATGCCACCAGGTGTCGTGTGATTAGCCGTTACAAGTCGTTTTGGAAATCTGCCCCTGATGACATCACAGGTGGGTGTGTCCACCTAGAGGTGTGACGGATAGATGAGCAACGTTTGCTACAGTCCACTGGGTAGGCTGGTAGACTGATCTATCCAGCACACATCTAGGTGGACACGCCCACTGTCTGCCCCTTATGATGTCATGTGTCTTGTAACGGTTAATCACACCACACCTGGTGGCATGTCATGGGACCTTTAAAGCTTTTACTTGCCAGGTGAATATAATAATTGACAATTTACAGCAGCAGCATGATGGTGTTGAGTGTTTTGTTTTAGGAAATTCAATGAAAATAAATGGAATCAAATGCATTTTTCTGGTTACAATTCTTCAGCGCCCTGCACTTCAATTTCAATTTTCAAATTCAACACGACTTTATTGCTATTCGAAATTTATTATTCAAAAGGGTACCTTATATTAAAGGATTCATATGTATACACTATATATATATATATATATACACACTGGCGCCATCTCTGGGGGGCACAAGGTTTCTTGCACCCCCAAAGATAAGGGGGTGCAAAAAACCCTCAATATTGAAACAAAGTAAATAAAGCAAGAGCAATAGAACGCTGCACTGTGCAATAGAACACTGCACTGTGAAATAGAAAGCTGTGCTGCGATAGAGCCCGCCACCTCCCTCCCCCCCCCGTCGTCGTCAACAATTCCCCGCGACTTGGTCCAAGACTTCAATTTTGGCCCGCTGTTTGAGTTTGAGTTTGACACCCCTGTTCTAAAGCATCGCTGGCAACATTCCTGACATACCAATTGTTGGCAGAGTGCCAAATGATTGACAGGTCGAATATGTCAGGGAGCAGGTTGGGCTTACAAGCGCACGTCAGCCGTCAAGGACATACAAGAAGAGGCAATATGTACATGCATTGTAATGCCCACAACATGAACCTTGCCTTTCAAGATGCCGTTTCAAAGGATAACATATGCCGAGATGCGATGAAGACAGTCAAAGAGCTGATCAATAAAATCAGACAGTCACCAAAAAGACTGGCATGGTTTGACTCTTTCCGTAAGCCTGCAGGTGGGAACAGTTTGCGCCCGCTTTGCCCCTCCCGCTGGACGATGCGATTGAGCAGTGTGTCAAGTCAATTCTTGCAAACTACGAGAGCCTGGCGAGGTATTTCCATGATTTCTACATTTCTAAATGATTGACTTAAATGTAATTAAGCTAGGCCTACTCCCATTTATTCGGGCATGTTTATGGAAAGTAAGTGCACACTCCGCCACTCAAAACGCATTTGTCAATTGATGGAACGGTTAAATCACATCATCACAACGAAAATCTGGAATAAATCAAATCAGGTACAGATATCTAATACGTAAATAATTTATGAACTACTGTTCTTGAACTACTGGACTTTGGAGAAGTGATAGCCTACTTTTTGGTTTAACAAATTTTAATGAAATATTTATGACCCCCAAATGTTGACCTGAATTTAGCGCCACTGAACGTGATATATATATATATATATATATATCTTGTCTTTCTACTATGCATTTATTTACCGGAATTCATTATATTTATCGAAAGTCTCACACAAGGACACAAGGATGCTCCAATCGCTTGGAGAAAGCAGTATGGATGTACTCCTCCCCACCGAGCCACGGAGAAGAAGCAATTGGTTGGCTAAAATCAGCAGGCGCAATCTAACTAATCAAAGATTACAATGAAAAGAAATGTGAAGTCATCATATTCAAACACGGCAATTGCATTTTTCCACAAACAAAGACCACACCATTGGGAAGCTTGGTGTTTGATTTATCAAAAAGAACAGGGAAATGATTGAAAAAATATAGACAAAACAGATTCAGCTGTATGGGGTCTAAAAGTCCTGTCCTAACTCTAGTTGAATTACATAGCCAGCATCTGTGAAAAATACTAAATTGCAAAAGAGACTTGCTGCAGAAATCAGCATCCAGCGCCCAGCCAACATCCCTGCTCCTACATCTGCCAGCACCGAGCCAACATCACTGCTCCTCCACCTGCCAACATACAGCCAACACCACTGCTCCTACATCTGCCAGAACCGAGCCAACATCACTGCTCTATTCGTTGTAAACGTGTTGTTAACTTTAAACAGTATCCTAACGCTAGCGGCTAGCCTAATCGGTTACCTGTTAACATTCCCTAAATCGACTAATTTAGTGGGGATTATCCATTTATATGCTTTAATGTACATATATATTTGATTTAGATGTGCTGAAAATATACAATCGGATTATTTAAACATCATACCTTTTACAAGTGCATCACAAACTGTATATTGTGCTTCAACTCCAATGTATTCTAATTGGGAGCTGCAAACTTCCGGAATCTATTGCGAGGCTCTAGGACAGGGGTGGGGAACCTTTTTGACATCAAGGGCCGTATAAATTTTTGCAACTTGTTTCTGGGGGCGCACTTTTTTTAGGTCTATAAAAATAAACTTTGCTTGAGTGTGTTTATTTTGTCCTATAACTGCCCCGGCAATTCACTATGCCTAGCATGTTTAGTACTGTAATGACGTTCCAGATAATGATTCTCCACACACAAGGCAAACTGGCCTGCCTTTTACTTCAACAAAGAATTAATCATCAGTCCATTTTTCTTGGAAAACACGACATTCATTATCAACCTTTCATTTCTTGGCGGATGCCATGCTAGTCGTCAATGGTTAGATTTAGAAATGACACTGCGACTTGTAAACAAACAAAAAGGAAATTAAACTTTTTCTCCTTAATTAATTTAGTTCAAAAGTTGTCACTTATGCTTGCAATACTATATTGTAGGCTAGGCTATATGCGTTGTTAACATTTTATTTAATAAAAACAAAAAAAACGTACGTTCCCCACCCCTGCTCTAGGATGTGGTAAATGGAAACCAAACTTGGAACCTTTCAGCAGCACATCCTAGCAACCACACTATCATGCCCCCATATACCGTTTTGAAAAATGAATATATATCTGTATGACCCCCACCGTGTGGGGGTCATTCCATCAGAACACCAGGGATTTGTGACATCACAGATGATGGCCAGGCGGGTGGTAATGCATCAAGATATGCACCTCTACCTCTGGGGAGGGCAGCAGAGTCACCAGGCCTCCTAGAGAACTGCGCTACGGCATGATAACCATACATTATTCATCCAATCATCGATCACAAGCGTTTGTCTCAGCAGTTTGCTTCCCACCGCCCGCTTCTCAGCTGTTTCCTCCTCAGACAACATTCCCAAAATAGCCCTATTGATTGGCTAACTCTAAATTAACTTCCAGGAAGTTAGGTTTGATTGGCCAACTATAAATTATCTTCCAGGAATTTACATTTGATTGACCAACTTTATAGTCATTTGCTTTTTGGGAAGAGGATATCCAACTTTTGCTAGCATGTTGCTCGTTTTTCTGTTCCTAGCATGTTGATAATGTGTGTTGCTAGTATGGTGATAATGTGACAGCACATAGCAAAGTAGACGGAGTAAATGGTCTTGATTGCCAGATCTGATGAATGTTGATATAAGACAGGACAGAAAGACATCTCTAAACACAGAGCAAGATCTGAGTGCATTGTGTGTATTGATTGTTCTGGGTTTGATAAAAACCTGAGCACACAGTGTGTCACAATCACACAAGTGTGTTAGCGGTCTGGTCCATGTTGTCTTCATGGGTCTCCTCCGTCGTTTCCTGGAGGTCTCCTCGGGTCTTCCAGGAGCCTCGGAGCTAAATCTGTTGTTTTCCACACAAGGGAGGATGAGAGTTGTTACCCCAGTTTCTACCTCACACAGCCCAGTGTTCAGTCTCATCGATCTAATTTAAACAGTGCAAAATGTGATTTTCTGCTCCAATTGGTGGTGCTGTCTAATCTGGTATAGATCGCTGAATGATTGCCGTGCTTTAGTGTGCAGCCAGCGGGGATGGAGCACCACACAAACAGGGCTGGATGGTGGGTGAGTCAGCCTTGGATGGCAGGTTAGTCTGGCTTTGTACGGTCTTACTGTATGTTAAGTGGGGGTGGGGGCACATGCGAGGGATCCAGTGGGAGTTGTATCGTAATGAAAATTAATGTTGATCCCTATTCAACAAACAAGCATGGAGCTAGGCCTGCTAAGGAAAGCTAGTTCAGGCTACAGGGAGGCCAACTGCCAAAGAAGGATTCACAATATTTCACACTTGCAGAGAAGAACCAAAATGTTCAATTGAAACATTTCAATCTATTCTCTTTGCATAAAACTGATGTTTTTCAGGTTCGGGGGAAGGTGAATTGCAGTTAGGACATTATATTAAATCTCCGGCTTTATAAAATGCCCCAATATCAATAGGATAGATAATTTACTTATCTTGGTAATTCATTATCCCTTCCTTAGTTCTCCTGAAAGCGTGTATGGAAGCGAGAAAGGATTTAAATTGGCCTTTTGAGTTAGACTTGCCTAAAATGTTTTGGTGAGTGTCTCATGCAGCCCAGGGGCAGTGGTGGTGAAGATCTGAAACCACACAGGACAGGCTCTATGGTCCGCAGACCTAAAGGCCAATTTCCACCAGAACCGTCACGGAACGTCACGGCAGTAAAACGTTTGCCGAAGACAATAGAAACCATCATAGTCAATGTAGGCTAATTCACTGGATACGGTAGCGGCACGGCACGGAACCGTCCCCAAACTGGCACTTCATTTACGATACTTGCCTCTTCTATTTTTGAAAGTTGCCGGTTCGCAGCCGTGTCTCAGAACACTTCTACAGCCAATCAGTTTGCATTTGCTCATGAATATTCATGAGCTCACATCGACCCCTATGCAATTCACTAACGGTAATATTATACAGTCTATCTATGGTATCAATAGATAATCAGTGTCACCTTGCTAATGGTTGCGGCATTTCAGAATGTTAGTAAACAATAGCCGTAACGACACTTCCGGGTGGCAGAACGAGCGGCTACCACTGACCAGCCCCGTTTCCCGATAACGATGGATCCACGCTCGTACGATCCATCGTACGATGGATCTCACGCAGCATCGTTAATTTTAGGGGAGCGTTTCCCGAAACTCATCTTAACATGAACGCGCGTGCTCTGCTCTTACGACGTCGTAGGATTGTAGCTGTCTACTCACACGGTGCTGAAATGGGCTCCGTAGGAGGGGGACACGCAGGAATGTTGTTGGATTAAACTATATTTTGTGGCAGCAAAAAAATATCTCCCCATCAAGGCCAACAGCAGAGTAGCCTACGAAAAGAATAGACTAATATGAATACTACAAATATTAAAACACAATTGATTTGGTCTAGGCCGACATATGCTATATCAGTCCTAATCCCGAACGCACCGTGCGTACATTGTTTCACGGCATTTTCTCCCCTGAAATAATTCCATATTAAAAAAATAAAAAATATCATGTGTCTGTGTGACAACTAGGCCTATAGCATTTATTTAAATGTGCTGATTTCTGAAACATGCTTTGCGCCGCAAAGAGGGCAGACTTTCTCTGATTCCTGCATTCCGTTTCATTCAGTCATTCATTCAGTGATTGACGCGCCGCGCACTCTCCAGAAACTTTGGAGTCAACATTAAAAATGCAACGTTCCATTCATTCAGTATCATTCAAACGCAGAGGCATTGACATGGCTATTGCTGTTGCTGGTATAGATCGATTCCTGCCCATATTGTTGGGCAGGGGGTATGATGGTGCGGGCAATGTAAGCGGGAATGGCACGCATCGCAGCACAGTTTCCCGCAGCAGTCTACGTACAGAAAACCACGCTCTCAACTTGGCGATTGTGCACTCCACTAAGGTCAGGGAGTTCGTAACTGTCTAGACACGGTCCAATAAATAGTGAACTCCATCACAGCCTCACCGACGCGCCTACAGTGCTCTATGTCAAACAATCGCAACAAAAAACGCCTGCAGAAATTATCCGACACCCGCTGGTTTCAGCATGATTCATATACAGTCTTCTGTCATTGATCAATATGAGGACATTTTAACCACGATGGTTGAATTAAAATCAGAGGGAGACAGCAAGTGCCGCTCGCAAGCAACCTCCCACACAAGCAACGGAATCATTTGATTTTATTATATGCCTTGTGATAGGGTGCCTTGTGACGTGGCGTTTCATCGATACATTTATTTTTGAATTTTAAATTGCTGCAATAAATTATATTTGTGTTGACTTCTAACATGTCTCTGTCTTTGCTGTTTAAATCTAACAGTAGTCTACGAGTAATATAGGCTATATGCGGGAACCACTGTTTTTGGGCTATTGCGAAATAGCGCCAGCTGGATAATCAGTGGTAGCCTATTGGATGACGTGTTTTAATAAAACACATCCAATACACGGAATGTCCAGCTGGTGACTCCACTGAGGCTATAGTAACGATGCATCCTAGTGCTTAACGAGTACCCCTGTAGGCGTCGTTAGCTACGAGGGTTTTAACGACGTCGTTACGTCGTTTCGGGAAACGGTCCGAAAATTCTGCGATGATCGTACGACGGTGTTAACGACGTCGTTAGGCTAACGATGCTTTCGGGAAACGGGGCCCAGAAGCCATCCAGCCGGCTGTAAACACAAATAATAATAATAAATAATAATAAATAAATAACAATAAAGACTATGTCACACAGTCAACAAAACATTGTTGTTGATCTGAAGTTGAAACGATGACGAAAACTATATTAATATAATATAATATATTATATATATTAATGAGACGTCCCGTAGCACCCCGCAAGAAGAAAATCATTAATTCAAGCCATTTACTCTGTTTTTCTCGATCGTGGAAGGGTTTGTTTACTAGTGGTGCCAACGGAGAACGCATCGGCTTTTGCCACCCGGAAGAACATAGTGTGACGTCATGGTGAATTGCCGCATACTACAACAATAACGATGTAGGATTTGCTACAGACTCACAGACAGCATTACTTATTTGAATCTAATAGCCTACCCGTTTTGAAAACAGTCCAACACACTACGCTTCGAATACACCCAAGGCTGAATTAAAAGTAGGCCTACATGTTTTTCTTAATGTTGGTCATCAATGAGGTTGTAAAGTAGTAACTTCAGGCACATTGTCAAAATAAATGTTTTTTTCTTCTGATGTGTTTACGATCTTTATTCATTCATTGCGCCGTGGCCGAACTGACAGGGATATTCTCTGATATTATGAATCTTAAAGACTGCGTCAGGTCTCCGACTCTTTGGTACTTCCACAACAAGTAAAGACTCATAGTGGGGATTATCTTGCCCATGGTGGAGAAGGAATTGGGGGAAAGGAACTTTGGCTTTGACTCTGAACAGCGACAGGAGGAGAAAGGAATTCCGGAGGAGCTCCTCCCGAGCTCCTTCGCCGATTGATACATTAACGTTACCAAAAGTCAGTCAGGAGTTCAGTCAGAAGTCAACAGCTGAAATATGGATGATGAATTGTTGATTATCGAGGTGGAAAAACACTGCGTCCTGTTCTGTGACGTCACAGCCTTAACGTGTCCGGGCCGCTTCCAGTGGGGATTGCAGTACAGAACACAGCCGCTTCGCTGCCATGGCGCTTCCGTGACTGTTCTGGTAGAAATTGGCCTTAAGGCTGGCTCATAGCAGATTACCAGGTCAGGTCAAGCCAAACCTTTGTGCCAGGAAGTGAATATAAAGTATTCTAAACAATAAGCTGAAAATCTATAATGAGGGCTCAGGGAATCATGCCAACGTTTTCAGAGGTTGCACATCAAGTAGCAGAACAATAAATAAATACGATTTATAAATAAGAAACATTCTGTTTACAGGGCAAGGCAGGGATTCCATGATCTGTCCAAAAGACAACGTGAATTCACATGAATATTATATTAATACAAACCTTTCTGTGAAACTGAGGCAACACTGCAGAGTACAGTTGAAGGCTCAATACAAAATTATATGTTTCTTTAACAATGGAGCCTTTCTTAGGAACATGGACAACACAACCCTGTCTATGCACCTGCGTGTCTTTGTACTACAAAATCCACCTTTCTTGTTATTTCTTCTTGTCCAGGTTGTACATGCTGGTTGTGTAACAAGTAAAAGACCTGAGAGAGATATGTGAAAATATTTACAATTCACATTCAAGCAGTTGATTTTATTTTGTTTTTATTTAAAACAGTTTTGAATGGTAAATGTATAATATACAATACAATGTACGGTGCTTAAAGGTGCATGTGACGATTCAATTGCTAAAAACTATTTAAAAAAAATGATATATACAATTATCAACAGAATGTGAAGAAATAATAATGTCTATGTTTTGTGTTGCAGTGATATTTGTTTTGTAATTTAGCAGCTAGCCCAGTTGGTGCCGGCCTATAGTCTCATAATACCACTGTGTACCTAAAGAGACAACTGCGTCACTGCAGCATCCAGGCTGCCCTCTGTCCAACATGAAGCCCAACACACACCGGCGCCGAAGCGGCACGTCAAAAAGAACGCTCCCATTATTTCCGACGTACTAGCCCACACCGGTGGTGGCTAGACACGCGCCAGTGCGCATCGGCGTGACGCCCCGCTGTCCTTCACACCACTGTCCTATTCCCTAGTGTCGCAGTGCGTGAAAAAGCGCTTTTTTTAAAGCTGTTTTGTACATCCCGGCTTGATACAAGGTCCTGTACATGTGGAGATTGTTGATGCAGTAGCTGAATAATTCCACAATGTAAAAAGAATGTGACGATCAATGTAAGCACAAACAGAGGATCATGGGCATCAGGGCCATATATGTAGTCCTAAAACAACTGGTATAACGTTATGGTAGCCTATACCGACTATGTTTGTTGATCTGCTGCTTTCAAAACATAACCACAACGGTGCTGCAGTGCGACGCTTCCTATTGGTGCTAGGGACGGCGTTTGAAATGGACGCATGGAAACTGCGCACCGCGGCGCTTCGGTGCCGGTGTGTGTTGGGCTTGAGAAGATGAAGCGGTGGTGCTGCCCAGGGGGCGTGATCTAATCTCTTGTCAATCTTCTCAAAAGAACACTGAAAAATGTAATGCTGGCTCTCACTCATTGGATAACTTGAAGGAGAAACATTCAACAAGGTTTCATAGAATAGGTGTGAGCACCACCAACTTTTTGGTTGTGGTGCCTATCACCTATTTTGTGGAGGATTCATTTGACAGTTGGCCACAGTTGGTCCCAGTACCTAAAGACAGGTTGGAGAAGAAAGTCTGTTTCTGAAGGATCATCGGGCAAAGCCTGAGGCCATGTAGAGGATCGCTACGAGGTGAGAGGGAAACAGAGAGAAAGAGAGAGAGAGAGAGAGAGAACTATACATACAGAAGGGGTAGAGGGAGAGAGAAAGGGATAGACATATAGGGGAGCAGAGTGGAGACAGTAGAAAAAGAAGTAGAGCTAGGGACAGACAGAACGAAGAGACAGGGAGAGGGAGCGATAGAGGGGCGAGAAAAAGACCGATTTGGAAAGAGAGATGGAGAGAGTGGATGAAAGAGAGGGGGGATAAATAAATATACAGAGAGAGAGAGACGAGAAACAGAGAGAGGGGGAGAGAGTGATGACTGATCCAGTCTGGTCCACTGTGATGTCTGGGTGGTTAGTGGGCCCCCCGGGCTACGAGTCACTTCCAGGCCACATGAAAGCTCCTCCGACAGGGGGGGTGGGTAGCGCTGTCATGTACACACACACACACACAAGCAGACATGCAAACACACACACACATACACACGCTGGCGCGATCACAAGGCTGTGTGTTTGCTAATAGACAGAGGGATGTCTGCTAATATGTGGTGTGTGTGCAGTACTAAAACGTGCCATAGTGTGTGTGTGTGTGTGTGTGTGTGTGTGTGTGTGTGTTTGTGAGTGTCTGTGCTAACATGCACCGGTGTGTGGCTGTGTGTGTGTGTGAGTGCTAATACATAGTTGTTCGTGAATGCTAATATGGGCCGACGAAACACCCGTGTGGGGGGCGGGGGAGGCTCCCTGTCAGACCTCAGAGACTTCACGGCACAAAATGTCCGGGGTGGGGCGTTGGAGGGGGGGGGGGCGTTGGGGATTTCCGGGGTACGTCGACCGCACTCCTCCCAACGATTGCAGAGTGTGTGTGTGTGTGTGTTTGTGTGTGTGAGACCTTATAGACGGGCGATCACAAGCGGTTACACCTTGGTCCGAAGGGCCCCTGGGAAAGACCCACACGAGAGGGAGGGAGTGAGTGAGTGTGGCCGGCGGCCTGCAGCCTCCTCCTTCCTCCCGCACCTCCGCAGAAGCGCGTTGGTGTCCGCACAGCGCGTCTCTCGTTCTCTCCCGCCTCTCCGTCCGTCCTCTGCCCTGGTTCCCCAGGTGACCTAGGGTGTTTTTAATTACACAGCCCTGCCTTCATCTGCCCCTGCCCCCCCTCCCTCTCTCGGGACGCCGCTTCCTGACAGACTGGTGCGGGGACGCGGTGAACCCTGAAACCTGTGCAGCTGTTGTGTTTGACTGCTGGCCAAAAACTAAAATAGGAGCTGGTTAGCTTGGTTCAAACACACAGCTGTATGTATAGTATGTGTATATGCAGTATTATCTGTGTATATTTTCTGTGTCTATTATGTGTGTATATATTATCTGTGTGTATATATCTGTGTGTATATTATCTGTATGTATGATCTGTGTATATTATCTGTGTATATGTGATCTGTTTTGATCGTCTGTGTATACATTATCTGTTTATTACACGGCTCTTCTCAATGCTGTGGAGCGCTCCGTTCACTTGCATGGGCCTTCCTGACTTCCGCCGGTATTATCTGTGAATATTATCAGTGTATATATTATCAGTGTGTATTATCTGTATGCATATTATCTGTGTGTATATTATCTGTATATATGATGTGTATATCATATACATTGTGTACATTATCTGTTATTATCTGACGCCAAGCAGAGGTGTCTTGCTTTGCCCTGAAGGGGCTTATTTTCGATAATGACCGGCGACGTTCAATACATTATCCCGCTTATTACACGGCTACTTGCCAAAACGAAAAGATAACTTCACACAGTGTGTTTTTTTTTTTTTACAGTTTATGCGTTACCAGCATTCGTAGTGTAGATCAGCAGAGAAATAGTCCGCCAAAGACGTTGACGTCGCTTAGCAACCGAATACGCTGGGGTTGATAAGTTACCAGACTACTTGCAGAGTGATACAAAAGACGTGAAAAAATCCACTTTCCTTGACAGCAGTCATGACAGCAGCCGTGTAATAACTGAGTGTATATTATCTCTGTATATATTATATTTGTATATTATCCTTGTATATAACTTTGTCCTCATATTATCATTATTATAGGATAATACACAATTGTATATCATCTATGTCATCAGCTTGTAGAGCAAGGCATTAAAAGTACCAAGGGTTCGATTCCCACTCCCAAATGTCCCCCACGCCTCACTTAGTGATCAGTTGTATTTTTCCTTGGCGCATGAATCATAAGTCTGTTCATATATATGGGGTCTTATAGCAACCTTTAAAACCTATTCAATAATTTTTATGGCAAAAATTTATCCTCAAATATCTATATCTATATAATTCAGACATCTCCTGGCAGCATGTATGGATATGTTCACTGTATGTTAACTGTATAGATATTGTATATTATAACTGTATGGTATCTGTATATATTAGATATTGTATACTATAATTGTATGGTAACTGTATATATTATATATTTTATTTTATAACTGTATGGTAACTGTTTATATTAGATATTGTATACTTTAACTGTATGGTAACTATATATATTAGATATTGCATACTATAACTGTGTTACTCTATGGTTTACTCCAGTAAACCAGTCATATGTTGGGGTTCAGAGAACCAGCCAGAGAGATGGCTGCTCTCCATCCGAACACACTTTGGATGTGTTTCTTAAATAAAGAGAACCATCACATACACACTCTCACACACACACACACACACACACACACACACACACACTGAGTGTCACCTTTTAAAGTAAAGACATACTTCTAAGGCTGCAGTGGTAATGCTACCATTAAGTGGTATCAAAAGTACAGACCGCATTCAAGTCCCAGTGTTAGGAAGAAGAATGAAACCGCTGCTAATAGAGAGAGAGAGAGAGAGAGAGACAGAAAATCACCCTCTATTACAGAGGAGGGAACAGCCAAAGGAAGGATGTGAAAAGGATAAACACAATCCATTACCCAAGGTAAACTCTCATGTGAACACACGCATACACACACAGCATACACACAGCCACACACATGCAATCACCCTCACACACACATTTGGTCCGTAAACTCTGTAATGACAGACCGCATTGATTGTAAAATATGTAAGTGCATGCATGCATGTGTGTGTGTGTGTGTGTGTGTGTGTGGGGGGGGGGGGGGGGGGGGGGGTGTTTGTGCGTGTGTCTGTGTGCATGTGTGTGTGGGCAATTGTTGTCTAAGCAGAAAATCTGTAACCAATATAATTTGTCAAAATTACTTCCATGTGCATCGTCTGGTTGTGTTCATTAGTTTTTAGTTGTGAATACCAAAAAGACAAGCACTCTCTGACTCTGACTCTTTGAGAAAATAAATTACAATTAAACAAAAGCAGGGACTTAAAGGGCAGGGACACTCCTTCAGAGATTTCCAGAGAAGAGAGAAAGTCGCCAAAAACATGAAATGTCAGCCTAGCAACAAAGAATTTTCAGCCCAGCAAAAAAAACAACAGCATGATTATAGTTATCTCTGCATCATTATTATTAGCTGGAGCGTCGGAAATAGTATTTAAAGTGTTGCTAACTAGTCTGGAAGCAGGTCAACACACAGCATGAAGCATAAAGCGAAGAGGTGGCGCTGAGCAACAGTATTTATGGTTCGTGTCAGTAAATGTCTTAAGATGTCGTAAAAGTTAACATTTATGTGAGACTCGTCATTGTCATCGTGTAGTCCTTCATGAATGACCCAGAAAATGCCGCAGAAAGACGGAGTGGGCGGTGCGTTTTCCATCTTTGGAGAGATGCTATCCCGATTTGACGCAGAAATATACCAAACCTTTAAAGAGACAGCCTTAAACAAAGCCTTCATTATAAATAATGCTTTTCTTAGCCTGAATGCTCTCTCCAACAACTTGTATGTTTGATAAACAATCAGTGTTTAAGGAAACGAAACAAAGCCGCGGCCCTTATGCTTGACAGCAACACATTGTCAGGAACAACGATTGAAATCAACGAAACGTTGTCATGTTGTACATGCGCATCGCCATAGCAACAGTGGTCCTCTCATTGAGTTTGAGTGATGCACAGGGAAACTTGAGGTAATTGTCCTTAACGGCTATTAAACTAGTAATGGCCTCTCTTAATTGAAGAGATCATTATCTTTGTCTGGTGCAGCGCTACGGCTAATGATAGCGGGGGAGCTAGCATGTGATGTTAGCATGAGTGACTTTGTTTCCCTGGCCTTGCGTCGCGGCCCCACGGCACCGATGTTATTAATACTAAACAGAACAACGGCATAATTACATTAGAACAGAGTCACTTCTGGGGCCGTAACACCGGGTTGCAGTGGAGCGAGACGGAAACCTCATAAACGCTATAAATAGACTCGCGGTTTCCCCCCGGAGAACGGGCAGGTTAGCATGGCAGCTATGGGGGAGAGTGTTGTTGCTGGTTCAAGGCTGGAGATTTACGGCGTCATTGAGCAAGGCATTGACTCCTCCCGGGCCTTACTGCCCAGGAGGAGTCGATTGTCGCAGTGTCGACCGGGAGAATATCAGACATAAGAAATACCTCCCAAAGAAAAGACGATTGTTTCTTATCTCCATAACAGTGTGAGGTCTGACCTCTGACCTTACAGGTAAGGAGGCGTTCTAGTGGACAAAAGACCTCCTCCGCCTCAGCTCCTCTCTAGTGTCTCCAGGCTCCACGCTTGTGCTTTCACCCGATGACAATGCTGGCGAAGAGCAGTGAGAGGTGATGTATTGTTCTGCCAGCCTTGACCTTTTAGCCGCACCATTTGGCCGCGCACGGCATTAGCCTCGGAATGTATTTGGTCATTACACGCCTTCCAGCGGTTGCCATGGCATACATTGGGAAGTTTGCACGTGGATGGGGACGCTTTAATCGACAGTTTGGGAGGATGGCAGCTCTAGATCCTACTGTCCCCCGACCAGCACCTTCTATCCACTCCTCCAAGAGGAGCCGTTCGTACCGTTGGAACAGTGGCTCGCCTAGACTCTGGGACGTTTTTTCCTTTATGCCTCATATACGACATATGGGCTGAATCAGAATTTGTGGAGGATTCCCAATTCATCAATTTGATCGCGTTCACGCACACACATATGGGATACTTCCGAAGGAGGAATGGTGACTGAAAATATGCTGACCTATTGCTATGCTTATATGCTGCAAAAATAATAATAAAAAATCCAACTGTTGGATGGTATGTCATGGTTGTTAATAATATTAACTATTCATCAAATTAACAATAAACTTGTTGAAAAAAAACAAGAGATAAAAAATAAAGTCCCTGAAACCGCTGAGAAATAATAAGTTTGACCCTACTCTGACCTGGAAATATAACCTGGAAGCTGACGTAAATGCTTTCTCCCACACGGAAAGGTGGTAATAACAATTACTTCAACATGATGTGACTGGCCTATTACCCATAGAGTGTGGACTGTGGACATTCAATCAAAAATTGGTTTGAAACTCAGGCTTTTGGGTACAACTAAGTTTGATTCTATTGTGTTTTTGTGTGTAAAGTTTTAATTCAAAAGCTGACCATTTGGAAGCCTGGTTTTAACAGCTGTAGTCTCTATCTAACAGTGGGAGATGAGGGTAGCACAGGGAGGGTTAGAAATCAGGAGCAGATTTGCAGGAGATGAGTGAAAACGTTGTGAGGAGATGAAACCTCGCTGCCTTGCTGCCTCAGCGGTACTTGAGTGCTATTTGGTCTTTGACCTTCGCCGGAGAGGTGTGTAACTGTGAGACGCTGATGTTGAAACACAACACTTTCTCTAAATCATTTTATAGGTCAACACACCTGAGGACGTGAGAGGAAGGTAACACAGAGGAGCGGTGGATCCATTCTATTACATTCAAATCATTCCACTGCCCTGTCATCATTATCCAACGCCATGGGAAAACTTTTAACATTTGGATGAGTGGAGATACACACTTTAATAAATAATGTAGGATTCAGCAGGGAGTCTTGCCTGCTGCGCATATCACAGAGCAAGTTGTAGTGGATTCTTAAAGGAGGGATATGTAACAAATTGACTGTACTTAATCAAAAAATGACCATGATATGGCATCAGAGATTAAGGAAACCATGTTGAAATACTGGCTCCTCCGATAACAATGCTAGCCAGTATCTTCTCATTGAAATTTCCATTCGGGATCGAAACATTTGTTTTTGTTTGTGTGCTTGTTGTGATTACATTTTCTCAGAGTAAGTCGGTCTGCCAGATATGAAACAAATTGGCACACCAAAGCAGCATGTTGGAAGCAAGCAAACAAAATGGATCAACTGGGATTGTACTGGATACTTTGCGACCTAAAAAGCCTCATCCTCTTTCAAAAAAGCTCCTTGAAGAGTCGTGTTAAGACACGTCCAGAAGGACTCCAAGGCGGATTCCACAGGAGCTGGTCTATAATCAAATCAGTTGGATATAAATAAAATGCAAATGCATACATTAGCTGATCAACCTCCAGTGTAGGACTTGTCATCACTAGTCATTGTCAAAATAGAATAATTGCACTCGTCTCAAAATATAATGTGGCACTCAGCTTGCCTTGTGCTCGTGTTTGATCCGTGTTCTCAACCTGGCAACCCCCTGTGAGCTTCCAGTCTGAGGAGGAGGGAGCGGGTGGAGACTATTCTCCAACATTGTGAATTTGGACACCAGTTCCCATTTGAAAAGCTCGGTGTCAATGTGACATAGTGTAACTTTAAGTCCCTTAGACACTTGCAACACAATTTGACTTGTGTCCTGTGTACTTTCTTCTGTGATATCCACATTTCCAGTCTAGGATGAATTAACTGCTGATATTTATTCTCTGTATAATCAGAGGACACCACCTGGACATTAGCCACAGACCCAGGACCACCCACACCTAAGATCTACAACTCAGAGTCCACACCCATTCAGTGAAAATGGGGACACTTATTTAGTTGACTAATGCGATGTGTATTCACTACGGATGTGTGTGCTTGTGCGTCTCTAAAGGGTCGTTGCAACATTACAGCAGCAATAACGATGATATCCCCTGCGCTCGCGGTTTTGCAAAGCACAGTCACGATTAAATGTGGCCCAGGTGCCGGACTGCACACAAGGTGGACCGTGGAGGGGGAGGCAGCTTTCTAGAGCAGCGTGTTTCAACCTGTGGCACGAGTACTTGCAGTACCTCAGCGGTGGTACATGAACGGCGGTACGTGTAAGGCGATACATAGCAGTACGTGTACGCGGAACTATTGCAGTGGTACGGTGTACGTGGAACTAGTGTGGCGGTACCGTGTACGTGGTACATGTACGTGTACGGCAGTACGTGGTACGTGTAAGCGGTGCGTGAACAGTGGTACGTGTACGCCAGTATGTGGTACGTGTACGTGGTACGTGTACGGCAGTACGTGTACACGGTACGTGAACGCTGGTACGCGAGGGAACTGCAGGTGGTACATGGGATTTTATTCTTGAAATAGACTAATTTACAATAATAGGACATATAAAAATAAATATATAATATTGGTCAGTATGTCAGTATATTTGCGTACAGTATATACATTATTTAGTATTATGGCTTGTTTTTAATTTCCATTTTTTTGTTTTTGTGCATTCCATGATGAAATGTTTTCCATGGATGTTTTGTGTTAATTAGTGTTGGATAAATAGGGGCCAGTGTTTCCCACTGGCCATGGCCGTCTTGCAGTAATAACTGTATAAAAGAGGTGTTGACACTCATTGTTCATCCACTGCATGTGCATTTACATTTTCTTTTACCGTGTAAGGTGGTTTGCAAAGCTGTAAATGAAAATAAGTGGCACACCTAATTTGATTTATATGTGCATTTATCTCTGCATAAATAAAGCTCTCCTAGCAAGTGGTACCACACCAACAGACCAACAGGAAGAGACAAAATAACACCTAGTTAAGTTTAAAAGCCCCCTCCCCAGTATTGTGAACTAACCATCTGCATTACCCAGTCTCCCTCGGTGCAGTTGGACCAAAGCAGGTGGAGGAGTGCTCCGTTGTATTGTCAGCCATCCCTCCTTCTGGATGCATGTGACGCTGTGCTCGTCACCTGCATCGACGCAGCGACCGGGTTGCTGTGTCTTCTGCTGCGACACACCGCTATTACGCTCATTCTTTATTTACGCCTGTTGACCGTTTTAGATCCAAGACCTGATGGGTGATAATGATTGTACGGTCGTAAATCTGACACACTTCACAACAACAAATCGCACCGACACAGCCAGCCATGCTGTGTGTGTGATACATTGTGATCATTTGTTCTTATTTTGTTTCTGTGTTGATGTGCGCTTCTATGTGTGTGTGTGTGTGTGTGTGTGTGTGTGTGTCTTTGTGTATGAGGGTTTGTATGTGTGGGTGAGTGGTGGAGTGGATATTTCTCTATGGCTGAGATATGACCGTTGGTATACCTTATGCAGGGTTGTATAAGCACGAAGTGTTGTGTGCCTTACCGTGTATTTGAGAGCAACTGCTTTTGCAAGCTTTGCATAAGCTTCTCTTAGTATGAGTGTGTGTGTGTGTGTGTGTGTTTGTATGTTCAAGGCTAGAGGGAGAAACGGATGCAATTTTTCTTTCAGAAAATAATCCTGCATACTCTCTATGTGACCTCAAGTTAAACTTTACACCAGTTAAATCAACATGTTTATGTTCTTGGAGTGTTCTGTGGAGCCACACAGCGAGGGCCAGATGATGAAAGGGTGCTGCAGGAGAAAAGCCCTCAGTCAAAAGCATGCGCATACGAGTTCCACGCAGAATTCCACATGTAATGATATGGCGACCCAGTGAGAGAAAGGCAGAGAGAGATAGTGCATGTAAAAATACCTTATATATCCAATCAGCCCACCAAGAGACAGCGTTGGGGTCGTTCAGCGGGGAAAACGATACCTGATTGCCCAAACAGAGACAGTGTGGTGGGGATGGTGATCACGATGATGATGATGATGTTGGTGTTGGTGGTGCACGTCGGGAGAAATGAGTGAAGCAAGATGGGGAACAGATGACGACCCAACTGCCTCCTTCTCATTATTCTCCTCCCCTACTTCCTGCGCCTACTGCTGCTCCTTCACCAACACCTCCACCTCCTCGTCCTCCTTTTGCTCCTCCTGCTTCTTGTCCTTCCTCTTCTGCTCCTCTATTACCACCTCCTCCCCGGCAACAACCTCCTCCTCCTCCTCCTCATGCTGCTCAGGGAGTTCAAGTCAGCAAGCAGAGAGTGAAATGTGAGTAATAAGTATCACTTTGATCTGTAGGGCCCGGGTCTGATTGTTAATTTTGTTGTGTCCATTATGTTTTCCATTCAATGAATAGTTATGATTGAAATGCAAGTGTCAGGTTCTCGTTGCCTACACCACCACCCTCGCTTTGCGAGAGTAAGTAGGCCATAACGTACGAAGAACTTGAACGAACAAATGAGTTTACTTGACCAGATTTTGGTTTTAAACCCGGCACGGGCCCATAAATGCAGCCAATAGGGTCGGGCTCGAGTAGAGTTCGGGTTCCAGTGTTCTCTACAGAGAGCAGACAGAAGGAGCTGTGCAGTAGGAACACTCACACTGACTGAGGAGCGTGAGCGGGACTCCACAGCGCTGAGAGGCAGAGCGGGGTCGGGGGTCACGATGTTCCGGCGATACAAGGGCCCGGTCCACGCGGAGGGGATGAGGAGGCTGCGGTCCTGAGAACAGCGATGTTCTCTTGTTGGGCTCCAAGCTGTTGGACTGGAGCTGCGGGTTTGCGTATGTTTGTGTGTGTATGCGTGTGTGTGTGTGTTTGTGTGTTTCTGTTTCACTCGGCTACACTTCTAGCAACCGAAAAATCAGAGAAATTGAAGAAATTGTCTTTGGCGTTTTATATATTTATATAACAATGTGTGAAATTAATAAATATATCACATTTACAGAAAATACTGTTCCCACATCTAAATCAGCTTCAGAACACACTGCCATTTATTTTTGTTTATTTCTAGTGGCTAGCGAAACCTAAACCTAAGCGAAAATAAAACATTTCTGGAATGAGCAGGTTTCTCTTGGTTAGAGGTTTGTGGCTTAGGGTTAGGGTTAGGGCTGTATGTTGATATGTATTATGTATTACAAAAAGGGGGGAAATGACACCATATAACATGTCGTCATTTCATAGTGAACGCAGCAGTGACAGTCGCTGACAGACCGCAGGCTAACACAACACATTACAGTACGACAGAAGATCTTGTGGGAGGAAGAGGTAATGCATGTTTAATGACTTCCTTCTGCTTTCTTTCAGAGGCCCTACTCAGGCACTACTCAACCCTGTCCATATTGGAGGAGCTCAGAAGAATGAAGACAGCAGCGGACCATTTTCAATAGTTCAGGAACACTGTCCATATTGAAGACCTCTAGAGTCTAGAAGACTGTCCACATTGAAGACCTCTAGAAGACTGTCCATAGTAGGTTGATCATGAATTCTAGCTTAAGTGTGTGTGTGTGTGTGTGTGTGTGTGTGTGTGTGTGTGTGTGTGTAAGAGGGGAAGGGGTGGGTGACAAAGTAAAAATTAACTGCAACAACAGTGCAACAATAGTGCAACTGGCTATTTGATAAGTATAGTTCTAAAAGACAATGAAAATGCACGGATGCAGTAACAGGCAATACACAGAGAGAATCAAACTTTTTGAGAAATACTATTATGGAGATATATTTGAGACAGAGAGAGAGAGCGCGAGAGAGAGAGAGGCAAGTACAATTAACTGTCAAGTGTGGTAACAGACAATAAAAAAGTACAGATATTATTATTTTTTTTCACATATTTTGTAGCAAACTCTTCGAGAACCACTGCTCTAGACGACTTACATTTTTTATCTATTGATTTTTTAGTGTGTCTGTAGTAACATGACACATCAGACTGCCAATAACACCTATATTATACAATTATTTTATGGCAGAGAGTTCTATTAAGGAGGGGTTATCATCATGGTTCCGACCGATGCCAATTTTGTGATACTTTTTTATAACCGTGATTGTGTGTGTGTGTGTGTGTGTGTGCCTGGTTGTGAGTGTGTGTCTATCGTTATAATGAGCGACGTTGTATATAAAAATGTGTTATACATCGTGGCGTTATATTTGGACGTGGACATAAAAACAAACCGCTGTCTAGAAGGAGCTCCTCACTTCCACACACACATCCACACTCACCTTGCGTTACACTAAGTGTACAGACATGGATATCAACAACCGCTGCACACGGAGCTCCACTCACCCACACTCACCTCGCCACCGGTGTCCCTTTGGTCGTGAAGCGGTCGCACCTTTTCCGAACTTAGACGACACAAAAAGAACGCCATCCGGCGATTGAAGCAGAGTTGAACGCACAAGCTGGTTGGCAGAGACTGGATAGAACTAAGGATTTGACTCTCATTTTCTCTAAATGGCGGTCTTATTTAAGGAACAAGACATATTACCATGTAAAAAATCCTATCTTGTCTCGTCGTTTTGTTCGGAACATTTCCGTTCTTACATAGAGAGGAAGAGGGCAGCTGACTGTACAGAGCACACAGAAGCAGCTTTCGATTCAATAACCCTGCAGATTAAAGCGCATTAGGATCCCACCTGGGCCTGGAGATTGGCCTGTGGGGGGGCGGGGGTTCCTGCTGGTCTGGATGTCATGGTGACGGTGTAAGAGGCCCCCGAACGCAGGAATAGGATCATGGCTTAGACTCAGCAGTGGCCCATGCGCTGAACCTCTTTCTTTTCCCTTTTCTTCAAGGTGATGGTTCTCCATAAAGGAGACGCAGAGGGTGAGAAGGATGGGTTTCAAAATGGGTGCTAAGAAACATCAGCTTTACGTACAGCAATTACCTCCCCTGTCATTCATGTGCCTGAAGCAGCATAAAGACCCACAGACACACGCACACACACACACACACACACACACACACACACACACACACACACACACACACACACACACACACAGATACAGACGGAAATGCACACTGTCAATCACTTAGAATTACCATAATACACAGACATCAAGGTTCTCACAGAAATATCTAAAGCATGGTATTAGAGCGAAAGAGAGAGACCATTAGAGGCACAATGAGAGAGACAAGCCATACTAACTACCACCAGCGCTAAAAAACAGATGCTAGCACTAGGTTTAGCACTACCATAGCTCTGACAGCCAGGCGAGTTTTACACCACAGAGCAAGTGTGTGTGTGGGTGCAAATGGGACAGAAAAGAGCTAACTTCTCACCTTGGGGTGTGCACACGTGAGAATTATCATTGCGTGTGTATGTGCGTGTGTTATTGTCAAGCGTGAGTGCTGTGTGCATGTGCGTGTGTGTGGGTTTGACCTTGCTTTTTCTCATAAAAGAGGGAGAAAGAGATATAGAGGAAGTGAGGGAGGGGGAGAGACAGAGGGAGATAGTGACAGAGGGAGGCGGAGAGAGAAGAAGAGGGATGGAGAGAGGGAGGGAAATTTTGACTCATTCCCACCAAAGCGCCCCCACCCCACCCCCCTTCAGAAGATAGGAAGGGTTCCTCTGCCAGCGGGGCAGGCGGGCCGTGGGTTCAGCATCGATCCTGTTAAGATAGGATCTCTGCTACACATCCAAGACCCCTCTTGACTCTGTGTATCACAGGCTGGCTGGCAGAGTGCGGAGCGGCAGATTAGATGTTTTATACCCACTCCCGACCGTCTGGCAGGGAAGACGCTCCCTTTGAAGAAGGAGGAGCGAGCTCGTCCATCTCTCTCTCCTCTCTCTCTCTCTCTCTCTGGAGCCCATTTCATGTCCGACTGTCAAAACAAGCAGAAAATAGAGATTATCAGTCCGAGAAAAACACACACAGACGCACACTTCAGCTGCAGCCGAAAGTCAGCCAAATGATCTGAAGTTCTTTCGGCATTTTTTTCCCCATCAAAGTTCTGATATATTTGTCAGATGTACAGACCCATAATCATATGGGTGAGTGTTAATTCGTGGTGAAAACGGAAAAACTTTAGAACAACCAGAGAGAAGCTTTCGCTCACCATCGCTGCTTCTTTAACTGTGGAAAACGGAGATAGAGACGGGTCTCGAACAGTAAACAGAAAGAGAAGCACGCGTTGAACGGAACACTCGAAGACGGAAGGGCCCGCATCAGAGAATGTGAAGAGAAGGCGGTTGAGAGAGAAAGATCTCGAACTCAGAGTTTGTACAGACGGAGGGTTTGAGAACAGAAGAGAGAAAGCGGCTCACAGAGAAGGGTCTGAGAAAGAGTACAGACAGAAAGGTCAGGAAAAGGAGGTACGTTAAAGAGAAAAAGGATCCATTTAAAGAAAACGGTAGTGGTCCTCACTGATGCGTCTATCCGTCTGTGTGTGTGTGTGTGTGTGTGTGTGTGTGTGTGTGGAGACGGTGACGAGCATGTGTGACCTACTTGTCATGGAGGAAGCTGTCCTCCGGTCTGAGGACCAGCTGGGGTGCGTCTGCCGCTGTCGCCCGAGATCAGCCCCCCCCGGCCGCCGACGGGCGGGGACAACGCAAGACGTACGACCATGTGTGTTACAGTGTGTGTCAGAGCGCGCACGTCCGTTACTTTGTATATGTTGGGGGCTGGGTTTTAGGTTTTATGTGTGTGCTATAGTGTATGTGTGTCTTAGAGTGTGTGTGTGTGTCTTAGAGTGTGTGTTTGTGTCGTACAATGGGTGTGATTGCGTGAGTGTGTGTTTGTGTTTGAATGTGTGTGTGTTTGAGTCTGTTTTTGCGTGCATGGTAGATTGTGTGTTTGTGTGTGTGTGAGTGTGTGAGTGTTAGAGTGTGTGTGCATGTGTGAGTGTTAGAGTGTGTGTGTGTGTGTGTGTGTGTGTGTGTAAGAGTGTATGTGTGTTAAAGTGTGTGTGTGTGTGTGGTCGAGTGTATATGTGTGTGTGTGTGTGTGTGTGTGTGTGTGTTAGAGTTTGTGTGTGTGTGTGTGTGTTTCTTAGAGTGTGGGTGTGCAGTGGGTTCCTGCGGCGACCATATGCACGGTGAGGCTAGCCGTCACCAGGACAGAAGGACCCAGCCCCTCCCAGAAGCAGCACACTCACCACCCCCCCCCCCACACCACTCCCCCCCCCCCCCCCCCCACACCACCCCCCCCCTCCCCCCCCAGTCTGGCGCGTATGTGTCACAGTGGTGGCATACATTTAGACCCTGAGGTGAGGAGGAGACAGAGAAAGAGGGGGATAAGGCAGAAGAAGAAGGAGGGAGGGCGAGGAAGAGGGGGAGGAGGTTGAAGAAGAGGAGTAGGGGAGGAGACAGCCAGCCCGCCCCTGGAAGGAGTCCTAAGCTGGGGTTGTTATGCGCTCCAGTGTCCCCTAAATGGCTTTATTCTGGGCTTTGTGTGCGGGAAATATTCCATTCATCATTTCTCTGTCGAGTTATCAGAGACTCTAGCTGGCGAC